>NC_141049.1:35403862-35408862 GCF_041138505.1 Cibotium barometz | reverse complement strand
ACGACTATTCGCTCTAGAGACATGCCTCTTCATCAAGAGCCACACTCCTTCGACGACTGGTCACACCCCTTCACTCTAAGATTGCAACTCTTCATCCAATGGTTGCAGCTATTCGTCCAAAGGATGTGTCTCTTCACCTAGAGTCATGACTATTGGTCATGGGATGTGTCTTTTCATTCGTGTCTCTTGGACTCCTATATAAGGAGCCTGTTGTATCACAGTTTCAATCAATCAATCAAACATCTGTGTTCAAGTTTACTTTCAGTTTCAGTCTTAAATACACAGATAAGTGGATGAAATACTAAGTAATAACAGTAATCCTCACAGTGGTATTAGAGCAAAATTTTTTCCCGGGCCTACGGTTGTGAGCCTCTCACCCTCTCCGCTCTACTCCCCTACCTGGCGTTGTATGGAAGCAGAAGAAAGATGGAACCTATATCTACGAGTATGAGGTAACCTAAACCTTCTTTCTCAATTCACATATAGAAGACAGATGCATAGATGTGTGTGTGGCGTACCCGGTGAGGAGATTTCCTGCTGGTAGCCCTTCGTGTGCCTCTTCATCGGGTTGTGCCCTTTCGTGCATGGGTTCGCATCCCTTCACACGAACGGTCATCAAATCAGCCCGGCAGGTACCCCTTCACCTTGGCGGCACCTCTTCGCTATGCCCCATGGCTGCACACCTCTTGGCCGCTTGAGCAATAAGCGCTATGTTCTACAATTCAGCCAGCGCAGCCCTTCGTGGGTTTCATAAACGGCGACCTTTCCCAGCCGGCCAGCCCATTAATTAACGGGCGGCCCTTTTTATTAATGGACGTGCCCTTTCGATAAGTTTTTTTTTTTTTAAAACAAAAGCGAATATGGGGCCAGCGCAACGAATTAGTCCGCCGGCCAGCCCATTCGCTCCTCTTTCACGCTGCTCGAGGAAAGGTCCTGCCACGCCAGGGACTTCTCTCCACTCTGGCACACATTCCCCTTCTCAACCAGGCGTCCAATGGAACCCAACAGCAATCAGCCCGCGCCTTACATCTCGTACATAGACGAGGTCCCGGAAGCCATATTGCCCGAAAATCCTCGCCCAGCCCCGGAAATAATTATTATACCCGATACACCCACACCGGAGCCCGCCCCATTACCCGAACCCGAACCTGTTCCGGCTCCAGTTCATGTACCAGGTCCCCTGGACTTTTTATTATACGTCAGTCACCGCCACGCCACTCAATTCCAGGCGTGGGTGATCTGGCATATTTACCTGACGTGTCCAGCACACCATCTTGCTCATTACGAGTTTATTTTGGGACAGTACCCACATCTTGCATATTTCCTGGACGAGTGCCGTGTGGGTGCAGTAAACCGGATCATCTCGCTTCAGCCCTTGGTTCGAGTATACAGCGAGCTCATTGTGCCAGATTACACTCCATTAACCCCTGCAGAGACACCTCCTCTCGACGAGGTGGAAGACTCTGAGCCTTCGGAGTTAGGCTCCAATTTCTTAGCAGAATTGGGAGACGATTCACTGTCACTCTCTCCTCCAGCAGTACCACATATTTCACCAGCTTCTTTGCGCTACTCACTCTAGCAACTCCAACATGCCATCTATCTCAGAGGAAGAGGGCCAGCAACAAGACAAGCAAATGCAGGCCATTACATCATTACGCGAGCAGATGGAGACACTTCCGCAGACTTTTTCGACAAGTCTCTCTACCATCAGCAGACGACTCGACCAGTTGCAGCGGCCCCATCCAGCGCGCACACCAGCCAGTGATCCACAACCATCTTCTTCAGAGACTTCGGTAGCAGAAAATGACGATGAACCAGATCCAGCTGTCGAGGTAAACAATGCAGAACTCCAACTTCTTTATAAAATATTTAATGCTGCACAAAAAAAGAAACTCGATGTCAAACTGCCTGCCCCTTATAATGGTCGCCGCGACAAGCGCGTGCTTGACCAATGGATATTCAAAATGGAGGTATATTTGACTAATACCGATTTGGTCGAAAGCAAGAAGGTTGCTTTAGCCAGTTCACTACTCCAGGATACAGCACTTCTATGGTGGCAACGACGTGTTGCAGATGGTAAGCACACTCCTACTTGGGATAAATTCCGGCGCGCCCTCCGCAAGGCCTTTGAACCTGCCAGTGCGGACTACCATGCCCGGTCTGCTCTCCGCAGCCTGAGGCAAACAGGATCCTCAGCCGCGTATATCACAGAGTTCCAACGTTTAACTCTGGAAATTGAGAGCCTCAGCCCCGCTGACAAGCTACACAGCTTCATCGATGGGCTTGAACCCAACTTACAGGAAGATGTGCAGAAGTTTAACCCTCTCACCATAGATGCTGCCATTGCCTACGTAGAGCGCCTTGGAGATCTATGACGACAACCCAGGACATCCTTCTTTGGCAATCGGTCCTCAAACAGTGCTCGTTTCTCCCAGCACAATCGCAGAGGAAATTTATCTCAACCTGAGTCTCAATATTCCCAATCCTCTGGTCAGCAATCTACTCGGCAACAGCCCTTTCGGCCTAGATTTTCAGGTCAAGCAGCAACCTCCCAAACAGGATCCTCTTCCAACAACAACAATCGGAATCGAGGACGCAACTGGCAAGGTCGCCGACCCAACAATCGCCGCAATTTTCGCCACGATACCTCAGCAGGTCAGCAAGCCTCTACATCGGCACCTTCTACCTCTCAAGCCAACCCTCCAGGTCTTTGCACAATTTGCAATGGACCACACAGGTGGTATGAGTGCCCAAAGCGTAATTCTCGCCAGAATTCCAACATGGAATGTTGCCCAGAAGGTGAACATGGACATCCTCATCATCCTTCTGCGCCAGAAAAAGGCAAGCAGGTGGTTCATGCAGTGCGAGTTTCTAAAGTTGTCAGTGCTTTAATGCTGAATGCCCACAACCATACTTCAGTGCCTGTTAACCTTTCCAATCAAGTTTTGAGCTTATTGGGATTTATTGGCGAGCATCCTATCAATGTTCTTGTTGATAGTGGATGCTCAACTAATTTTGTGGGAACTACTCTCGTCAGCAAGTTACGATTACCTACTCAGCAGAGTGCAGAAGTTTTCCAAGTGGAACTTGCAGATGGTTCTTTCTTGCATTGCAGCAAACGGATTCAGCAGTTGCATTTTCAGATTCAGGATTATCAGGATCAGCTGAATTTCTCTATTATGCCCTTGTCACACTATGACATGATTCTTGGACAGTCTTGGTTATATGAGTTGATCAGCTTTCGAGATCATTCCATTCGACTTTATCATAATCATCGAGAAATGGAATTACGAGGTCTGTTTAATTCTAAGCCGATTACTGTGGTTTCTGCTATGCAAATCAAACGCTTAGTGCGTAAACGCGACAGCACTTCTGCCTTAGTTATGTTGCGAGAAGCAGAAGACCATACAGTTGACCAATCGGAATCCTCGCCATCAGATATGTCTTATTTACAGCAGCCCTTCTTTCAACCTTATATGGATTTATTTCCTGACGAGCTGCCAACGACATTGCCTCCTCGACGTTCTGTAGATCATACGATTGATCTAATCCCTGGACAACCACCGCCAGTTCGAGCTCCTTATCGAGTTTCTTATTCAGAATCTCAAGAAATTCAGAGACAATTGGCAGAGTTGTTGGATAAAGGTCATATACGTCCAAGCAAAAGTCCTTTTGGTGCTCCAGTTTTATTGGTCAAGAAGAAGGATGGATCTATGCGACTTTGCATTGATTATCGTGCCCTTAATAAGCAGACAATCAAGAATAAGTTTCCCTTGCCTCACATCGATGAGCTCTTTGATCAGTTGCTTGGTGCAAAGGTATTTTCGAAGATTGAGCTGAAGTCAGGCTATCATCAAATCAGGATTCGAATTGGAGATGAGTATAAGACAGCTTTCAGAACAAAGTATGGACATTATGAATTTTTGGTCATTCCTTTTGGGTTAACCAATGCCCCAGTTACTTTCATGACTTTGATGAATGACATCTTTGGTCCTTACTTGGATAAGTTTGTCATCGTTTATCTGGATGACATTTTGGTCTTCAGTAAGACTTTAGCAGCTCACAAGCAGCATTTGCAGATTGTCTTCGACGTTCTCCGTACGAATGTCTTGTACATCAACAAGAAGAAGAGTCAGTTTTTCAAAGATCATGTGGAATATCTTGGACACATCATCTCTGGACATGGTATTGCAGTTGATCCTAAGAAGATAAAGGTCATTGTTGATTGGCCTTTGCCATTTACAATTTTTGATGTGCGATCTTTCTTGGAATTAGCAAATTTTTACCACACCAAGGTTCACAAGTTCTCAGATATTGCTGCTCCTTTGACGGCCCTTACAAAGTTAGATAAATTACACTGGTCACTTGAAGCTGAAAAGTCCTTTAATGATCTTAAGCATGCGTTGACAACTACGCCTGTTTTGGCTATTGCGGATCCAACTCAGCCGTTTGACGTCATGACCGATGCTTCGGATAGAGCATCTGGAGGCGTTCTTATGCAGAATGATCGTGTTATTGCTTTTGATAGTCATAAATTTTCGGCTATTCAAATGCGATATCCCATTTATGACAAGGAATTTTTGGCAATTGTTCATGCTTATAGAACATGGAAGCATTATCTTCTTGGTGCAGATTCAGTGGTTAAGACAGATCATCAGTCTTTGACTTACATCTTTACTCAGGCAGTGATGAATCCTCGTCAAGGACGATGGATTGAATTTTTGGCGAATTTTCACATGGCGATACTCTATGTTCCTGGATTACAGAATGTGGTAGCAGATGCTTTGAGCCGCATGCCTCGAGCTACGAACTTTGCTATCTCAAATGTGCAGATGGAGATTCCTGCATGTTTTAAGCATGAGTATTTGACAGATAGAGACTTTGGAGAGCTCTCAAATCTCTTCATCCTACTGTTGCAGAAATGAATACGTTTGCCGCATATACAATTGCAGATGATTTACTTTATTACTTAGATCGCATTTGTGTTCCTCACAATGCAT
>NC_141049.1:35316362-35396362 GCF_041138505.1 Cibotium barometz | reverse complement strand
TTTTGCAAAAATTGTAAAATAGGAAGAACAAAAATTGCATGTTACAATGGAAATGTTATATGTCCATTGTATATAGTTTGCAAGTTTTCTATGAACAATGCTTCAAATGTCCTTTTTTGCTTCCAATGACACTTGACCTAAATACTCTCTCACACACATACATATACTTTGTAAATACTCTCTCACACACATACATATACTTTGTAAGTACATAAAACAGTCATTTACAAACAATCATCACAAAATACAGTTTCTAAATCGAACTCTAATCACAAAAATCTAGAATATCTTTTAGTTGTTAATTAAGGGGGTTTTGATTTTATGCTGCTTCTTTTTCCTTTTTCTAGGTGCACGTGTAAAAGCGCTCTCTTGAGGGGACCCACCCTTTGTATTAGTTTTATGTTTATTTTTCAAGCAACCCGAGTATAAAGTCTAGATATAGAGCCCATTCATGTCTTTAATGTAAAACCTCATTCTTGAGTGGACCCTATAATTATCCTTTCTAATAGATCCGTAGAAAAGGTCTAAATATAGACCCTATTAATGTCTTTAGCTTCCAAGCTCTCTCTCTCTCTCTCTCTCTCTCTCTCTCTCTCTCTCTCTCTCTCTATCTATCTATATATATATATATATATATTCATGCGAGAGTGTCACCCTGCATTGTTGTATATAGGCTCTTGTCAAAGAAAATGTGTCATTGATGTATATAGGTTCTTGTTGAAACTCGTGCGAGAGTGTCACCCCACGTTGCTATACATAGGCTCCTTTGAAAGTCATGGAAGAGTATCACCTCGCATTGCTCTATATAGGCTCATGTTGTGTCATGTAGCAATGTCACCCTCACTGCTATATTAGGCTCTTGTTGTTGTGCGTCAAATTGATACTTGTGAAAGAAAATGCATCATACATGGGCCCTGTCACTCTTTTAGCATCTCCAGGCACTTCCTAGCATGAACATTTTAAAACAAAGAAATGATCACTTCTATTGGCTCTCTTCTTAACATTTATTATTAGTGTTGCACAAGATAAAAGTTTTAGCATTTATTGTTAGTGTTGCGTAAGATCTTTTTTTTTTTGGTATGTGACATAGTTTAGAACTGTGTGCAATTTGTTGATGCTTGAGAGCATCACAAAAAGGAACAAAAAAGTATGAAAAAGGTGAAAAGGGAGGGAATCTAGATTTTGTGTTGCAAACATAGTGCTGATAATGTAAAAAGAGAAGTGCTCCTGTATAAAAAAAGAAGATTTCAATATAAAATAATGATCACTTTGACTATCTTCTTGGCATCTTAGCATTTATTGTTAGTGCTGCGCACATGCCTAAAACATTTTGTATACGATAATAACAAGCATGCACAACTTGTCGATGCTTGAGAACATCACAAAAAGGAACAACAAAAATTATCTGAAAAAAGGTGAAGCCGGGGGGGGGGGGGGGAGGGGGTAAGCTAGATTTTGTGTTGCACACATAGTGCTAATAAGAGTAAAATGAGAAGTGCTCCCATATATTGATTTTAAAACAATTATCAACCTTGAGGCTTGGGGAATAATACTATCACTATGTTGTTTTGCACATTTGTGTCCCATATACACATGCAATTAAGCCAATTATGTTGAACCCATGGGACATATTTAGGAGAAATTAGGCAATAAGCTCTTCCCACTATGATACATACACCATCAATAAGGACCTGCAAATAACGGTGAGACACATACTTGATCATCATGTGAATGATGTCAAAATATTAGAGTTTGGAGAGCATCATAAGAAAATATATAGGTGATTTAACAAAAAAAAAACGAATGAAAATGTTAGAATGTGATGTACCCTTTAGATAAGAGCACAATAAAAAGGGAAAAAAAACACATTTAAGTCCTTTCTTTTGATTCACATTATCTCACCTACACTTCAAATATTTAAACCGTCCACTTTAGTAATGTTGCATTTTTTGGTCAGGTGTTAAACATCATTTATAAAAAACCAATAACATTATTGGCTCTTTGCTGGTGTTGCTAAAGTATCCCAATGGTGCAACTTTACTACGTCATTGGTTATTTATGTAGACCATTATTGGTTCTTTGTTGTTGCTGAATTATCCCGATGGTGCAACTTTACTAGGTCATTGGATTTTAGTAGTTATGATTATTTTTTTATGTAGACTACTCAAATTTATATTCTAGCAACCTTGTGGGAACACACACTACGAGAAAAAAAAATGTTGGTGAGTAAGCTCTCACTGAAATTTAGAAGGGCATCACCAAGTTGGCCCCCTACCCTAAAGGTGACACACCCTATTTTTTGTCGTGGAGGTTTGGATGCAAAGAGGGGCAATTGGTGGCCACTATGCCTTTAATTTGAAGCACAAAGTAAGGTTTTATCTTTTTTTGTTTTTTGAGTTTCTCTGTATTTTAAGCTTCAAGGTGCCACTTTTCCTTTAGTTCAAACATAATTTGCACTTAACAAAGAAGATAGTTCCTTTAAAAATGTACACTCACAATGCATATACATAAATATGAATTCATACATACTCCAGTTCTTTTACATTCCATGAAACCTTATCCCCTATACTTAGGATCCAATTTGATGCTTTAGAATAAATTTTACAATGACAATACCCATTATTATGTCTCCTTATATCTTATAAAATTTATTTTGTGCATTGTATGCAAATAATCATTCTATTGTCTTGTTTATTTAAACACTTTATAAAATATGAAAGGAGAACATGTTTAAAAAGCATTGAACCCTCTTTGTGGAAAAATGGATAGCCTACTAGTAGTCTTTTTAATCTAAAAGCTTCGCTTTGTTGGCATGTGTCAAGGATGTTGGACATTGAGGATCTACGTATAGGAATAATGCTCGTGGGGCACCTTCCATTGCAATACCAAAGTTGGGTTCCTTATAAGCTACTCCTAGTAGATACTACTCCTCCTACATGTTTTGATGATGATGCCTTATTATCTTTGGAATGATCACTGAAATTATGAGTATATACTCTATTGCATTTAAAGAACCATCTCTCTCTCTCTCTCTCTCTCTCTCTCTCTCTCTCTCTCTCTCTCACACACACACACACACAGCCTCGTGATATCACTATACATGCTTAATCTCTTGGAAAAAACACTTGGTTACTTCCATGCTTAGCTTCTAGATAAATCACATGGGTCACATTTATTTTTTATGTTTTTGAATGCTAAAAATAATATTGTGTGTGTGTGTGTGTGTGTGTGTGTGTGTGTGTATAAAACATCCAACTATCACCATTGCACCCAATTTTTACTACAGTTGGATTCTACGAGGGAACTTTTTCCCTCTTTAGGAGGTTTTTCCCCTCGAGCATGTGTACGCACTCTTATGAGTGTGTAAGTGACCTTATCATGTACTTTTTTCCCTCGAGCATGTGTACGCACTCTTATGAGTGTGTAAGTGACCTTATCATGTACTTCACTCATAACAGTGCATATGTACAGACTCTTATGAGTGTGTAAGTGACCTTATCATGTCACTTCACTTGTATTTCATTCATTATCATCAATTTAGTTTGAGTGTTGTGCTTCCATCTCTCACTCCACACCCATGTGTGTGTCGCTACATCGATCTCCACTCCAACAATTGGTATCAAAGTAGTTTCTCTTGGCTCTCACCCCTTTGTCATCTTCACCTTAAGTTGCTATTTTGATTGTTTCAGATTGAGTTATCCTCTTAGGTGGAGAAGGTATACCATATAGTGTGCTTTTAATTATGTTAACAACATCTTTACATGTTTTTTTATCATATCGGGCACGTTTTGGGACTCGTTCACTTGGTGTAAGTTTTCCACAAGCATCTCAGAGGCTGTGAGTTCAATCTGTTTTTGTTCAATCTTGAGTTTTTGACATAATAACAGTAGCATTTGGTGTGCAAACAATGATGTCATCATCTTCGACATTACATCTTCGAGTGCATCTACAATAGCTTTAGCAACATCATCAATATTATCGTCGATTTCTATATTCTTGCTATGTGTCATTTCCACACTCTACACTCTATAATTTTTCATACACTTTGCAGGTGTCTATCACGATCATACACTTTGGAGGTTTCTATCGTGATCCATTGGTAGCCATTTTTCATACACTTTGGTAGAGGTTTCTATCGGTCGTGATCTATTGGTAGCCATTTTGGTTGCATTTAGACAATACATGTAGCTATTTACATTATGTCTCAGAGATTAGTTATTTGCTAGCAGAATGGCACGCAATGATGTATTTGGGATGCTTTCCATTGCAGATAAGCTTGACAGTACTTGTAGCATTATATGGTAGTGATGTGTGTGAACACACTTAGGACCGCCAGGGTACTTTTTCCCTCACTACTAGGAGGTTTTTTCCCCTGTGCGTATGTACACCCTCTTATCTACTCATTTTGGGGTGTGTAGTTATTTTTTGTATCTGGCACACATTTGTTCATTCTAATCTAGTGAGTTTGTGTGCTCTCAAGCTTCTCTATCTTGTGTGTGTGCATGGTTGCAACCCTAACCCTAATTCCAAAAATTGGTATCAGAGCTAGCTTCCTTGACACTTGATCTAGTAGTTTACCTCCTTCCTCATGACCCTATTTTTATGTCTCCAATTGAGATACCCTCTTAGAAGAAGAAGGTATATACTGTAGTGTGCTATACAACATTTTCGTGGTCTGCGACGCAATTCGGGTACGTTTTGGGCATCGCAAGGTTTCTGCAAAACGTTCTAGTGAGGTCTCTTTTTGGTTTGGTTTTGCTCAATTTTTGGTGTTTGGGCTGTGTAGCAGCAAAGATTTGGTGTACAGCAGCATCTACAGTGTCTTCAACAACATCAACCATCATACTTTTGCCAGTAACACTCTATTCTCTACTTTGTGTTATTTTTCTTATACTTTGCAGGTGATTAAGTCAGTTTTGGCAGCCATCCAGGGTTGCATTCAGTGAATACTGCGAACTAGTGTGCTGAAAGATTTTACATTTGGTAGAAAGTCATGGCTGGCATAGCAGTGATGTATTTAACATGTTATCTGCTGAGGACAAACTTGATGGGACTAACTACCCATTGTGATCCTATATGATAAGGCATGTATTGGTTGCTAAAGGCCTTTGGAATGTGGTCAGTGGTAGTGAAACTCATCTTGTTTCACAAGTACTAGTGCAACCAGGTGCTACAGGTATAACTAAAGTAGAATCTAATATAGATGTGGCTCCTCCACAAGCACCACCAGTACCTCCCGTTGCTGCTCAAACACGATGGGATGGAGGAGATGCACAAGCACATGCATTGCTTGCACTTTCTCTGAAGTGAAGCATTATTCCTCATATTGGGTCATGCAAGACTTCAAAACAAGCATGGAATGCACTTGTTGTATTATACCAGGTTCGCAATGAAGCACGTGTTGCATATTTGCGTAAACAGTTAGAGTTTGAGCACATGAATGAGGGAGACTCAATGGACAGCTTCTTGACCAAGATCAAAGATTTTAAGGAGCAGCTTGCTAGTGTGGATGAGATATATCCTGATAGTACATTGGTGCCCACAGTTCTCAATGCATTGCCGGATTCTTATCAAAGTTTTTCCTCTACCCTTTGACTCATGATGATGAAGGGAAATCCAAATGCCCTTACATTTGATGAGCTGGTTTCAATACTCTTGCAAGAAGACCAGTCTAGGCAAAACATATCTGTTATGCAAGTTGGTAACCAAGCTTTTGTTGTTGCCAGTTAGAAAGGCAAAGGTAAAGCTTCTTCGTCGCATGGTGGCTATAAGCCAAAATCAAAATCCTCAGGTAAGGATGCAGAGAAAGAAGGTGATAAGCCTAAAAAGAAGGGCAAGTGTCACTATTGCAGGAAACCAAGGCATTACATAAATGAGTGCAAGAAAAGGCTAGAGAAGGAGAAAAAGAAAGAATCGGGCATGGCTGTGGTGGCTGCTGCATCTGACCAAGTGCAGAGATGAAGGAATTTGTAAGTTTTGCTCAAGATGATTGGGCATGGACTGTACATTGCAGTTATGACCCTTCTGTTTATGATGTATGCATGTCAGTATAGCAGAATCGGATGCTTGGTACTTTGATAGTGGTGCTAGTAAGCACATTACTTCACAATTAAATTTGTTCTCATCTCTGGAATCTATCCTAAGTGCAGGAACCATCACATGTGCAATGGTTCCTCATATCCTGTCAAAGGAGTTGGTAGAGTTGTGCTCACTGCTGCAAATGGGGGTGCATTTACTCTTTCTAAAGTTTTATATGTGCCAAGCATTAAGAAGAACTTGTTGCCAGTTTTAGCCTTAGCCTTGTCAGGCTTGACAATGAAATTTGCGGATGACAGATGTACAATTCAGGATCGAAATGATGGCTATTCTATCATTGCCTCAGGTACCTTGTTTCATGGCCTATACAAGATGGATGTATTTGAGAAGTTTCAGCATGATGCTTGCTCATTCTCTATGACTCGTGTTATGAGTGATGCAGAATTATGGCATGCACGATTTGGTCATTTGAATAATGGCAGTTTGTTATGTCTTCAAAGGCATGATATGGTGTCTGAGTTGCCAACTCTTGAGACCCCTCCTAGACATGTATGTGAGGGGTGTATTCTTGGTAAAATGCATCGGGCATCATTTTCAAAGGATGGATCTATGAGAGCTGCTAAGAAATTACAGCGTATACATAGTGATGTATGTGGTCCTATGAGGACACCATCTATTGGGGGATATCTCTACTTCGTCACTTTTATTGTTGATTACTCCAGATATAGCTGGGTGTATCCATTAAAGTAGAAGTCAAAGGTTTTTATGTGCTTTAGGCACTTTGGCAAAAAATGCATGTGAATGTAAAGTTGGCACCCTTCGTTCAGATCGAGGGGGGGAGTATATGTCCAAGGAATTTCATGCATATATGGTTGAAAAAGGCATAAGGCATCAATGTACAATGCCAAACACACCTCAAAAAATGGTGTGGCTGAGAGGAAGAACCGGTCTCTCATGGAGATGGCATGATGTATGGTGAAAGCCCAAGATTTACCTCATGGTTTTTGGTTAGAGGCAACTACGTTGGCAAATTATGTGATGAACAAATGCTCTACCAAAGCCTTGCAGTCTAAAACTCCTTATGAAGCTTGGCATGGTAGGAAGCCTTTTGTGGCTCATTTGCGTGTTTTTGGTTGTCTTGCTTATGCTCTTGTGCCTGAGCAACAACCCATAAGCTTTATGATAAGGAAATCAAATGCACATTTGTGGGATACAGTTCAGAAAGCAAAGGATATAAACTCTACCATCCGGCCTCAATGCAGATTTTGGTAAGTAGAGATGTTTTTTTTATCGAAAACTTAGTTCAACCTATGCTTTCATGCAAAAAACACCAAAATGTATACTCACAGAACATGTTTAATTCGCTTGTACCTTTGTTTAATGGAGGGCAGCCATATGTAGAGCATTTGAATGTTTAACCAAGTGCTAAAATTCAGCCTTTGTAGGTGCAAAATCAGCCTGCAAATAAGCCTTTTGATGAGGCAATTATTGAGGATCTAGTGGATGAGAAGAGAGCAGCCATAGAAGAATCTAGGCGTATGCCAAAATGGCTTGTGCAAACATTGAGGGATAGCAAGTTGGCAGCTCCTTTACCTAGCAGAGCTCGTGCAAGTTCTCATCATGCAGATTATTCTCATGTGGATCATGTTCTCATTTCTACTTTATGTAATTTCCTTTGAGGTAGCACATGATAATGATCATTGGATGCATGCTATGTAGGATGAGTATAACTCTATACTCAAGAATGACACCTGGTATTTGGCAGATCTACCTCATGGCAAGAAGGCCATAGGTACTAAGTGGTTTACAAGTTAAAACGCAAAGCAGATGGTAGCATTGATCTCGCTACAAGGCCATACTGTTGTGCAAAGGGGTATGCCCTGCAAAAGGGCATTGATTATGTGATGAGACCTTTGCACCCACATCTTGTATGACTACCATTAGGTGTCTCATTGCTTTGGCAACACATCATGGGTGGAATGTACATCGGTTGGACATTAAGACTACATTCTTGAATGGTGATTTATATGAGGAGGTGTATGTATCTTAGCCTCCTGGTTTTGTTGTGAAAGGAGAAGAATCTAAAGTATGCAGGTTGAAAAAGGCTCTTTATGGCCTTAAGCAGGCTTCAGAGTATGGTATGAGAAGATTTATACATACTTGGTCGCAAATGTTTTTTGCAACAGTCCAACAGAGAGTACCCTCTATGTGAAGAGGAGTAAGGACACATTTTTGGTCATCATTCTATACATTGATGACATACTGCTCTCATAGGACCCGATATAGATCATCAGATTTCAATCTTTAAGGCTGATTTGCAGTCATTGTTTGCGATGTCAGATTTGGGCCGTTGAATTACTATTTGGGGATTTAATTTATGCAACACAATGATGGCATTATTATGCTGCAGTCCAAATATATACAGAAGCTATTACAGAGGTTTAATCTTTAAAGCTGTAAACCTATGGAGACTGGTACTCGACT
The DNA here is from genome assembly GCF_041138505.1 of Cibotium barometz. Classification (NCBI taxonomy): domain Eukaryota; kingdom Viridiplantae; phylum Streptophyta; class Polypodiopsida; order Cyatheales; family Cibotiaceae; genus Cibotium; species Cibotium barometz. The sequence continues at coordinate 35,387,842 of NC_141049.1, read as the reverse complement.
TAGTCTTTAAGATGCAGAAGACTCTTTTGATGCTAGTTTGTATCAACATGTTGTTGGATCCCGTCTTTATGTATGCAACACGAGGCCAGATATACAGTATGCGGTCTCACAGTTGAGCTGATTTATGCATAGCCCATGTATGAAGCATTGGCAGGCTGTTAAGTGGGTTTTTTACTATTTATAGGGCACTTAGTATTTTGGATTATTTTATCTAAAAGGGGGTGAGTCACAGTTGCATGATTTTAGTGATTCAGATTGGGCTTGATTTTATGACACACAAATGTCACTAGTGGGTTTTGCTTTAGCCTTGTTGATTCATGTATATCATGGCTTAGCAAGAAGTAGCCTACAGTGGCCACTTCCAGCTGTGAAAAGTTTGAAGCTTTTCATAAAGCTTTGGGCTTACTCCCTTTCAAGATTGATCGGCCATATTCTGTACATGTTCACATCATCACTCCAGGGGGGATTTGTAGCATTGTATGGTAGTGATGTGTGTGAACACACTTAGGACCACTGGGGCATTTTTCCCTCACTACTAGGAGGTTTTTTCCCCAGTGTGTATATACACCCTCTTATCTACTCATTTTGGGGTGTGTACTTATCTTTTGTATCTGGAACACATTTGTTCATTCTAATCTAGTGAGTTTGTGTGCTCTCAAGCTTTTCTATCTTATGTGTGTGCATTGTTGCAACCCTAACCCTAATTCCAATAGTACTTAGAGGTAGTTGGGATATTTGCACTTTGTCTCAAAGATTAGTTATTTGCTAGTAGAATGGCAGGCAGTGATGTATTTGGGATGCTTTCCACTGAGGATAAGCTTGACTGGACCACTACTTAATATGTTCCTATATGATGCGATATGTATTGATCATCACTTAAGGGTTTTAGGATGTTGTTATTGGCATTAAGGCATGCCCTATCTTGCCAACACAACAACATGTTGTTATTGGCATTAAGGCATTCACCTTCGCACCTCCTAGAGTAGAACAAGCTAGGTGGGATGGTAGGGATACACAAGCACATGCATTAGTGGCACTTTCAGTGAAAAGGAACATTATTTCTCAATTTGCATATGTAAAATTATAAAGCATACTTGGGATGTTCTTGCTGCACTTTATCGGGTGCGTACGGCCTACTTGCGCAAGCAAGTTAGAGTCTAAGCATATGAATGAGGGAGATTTAATGGATGTGTTCCTCACAAGGATTAAAGATCTCACGGAGTAGCTCGCATATATGATAAGGCCTATTCGGAGCATGTCTAGGTTGAGGGAGCTTGAATCATCCCTAATGGTGACTGCCATCTTGGCAATGATCATGAAGATCTAGCAAAGTCCACTTTTCTAGGTTCCCTACACAGCAGGGATAAGGTGGCTCCATCAATAGCCATAGTTTCTCCTCCTTAGAAGTTCCTTGTACATGGATTAAGTCCTTAGCTTTAGAGTGTGCATAGTCATTTTCTGTGAAGTTCCTTCTTCCACCTTTTGTAAAACTATAATATCATATATGTGACCAAGAAGATTTTGAGCAAATCTTAATTGTGGATTGATAAACTTCGTGGAGATCACCACATATTCCCATAAAGTATCCTCCCCTACCATTGGCATTAGATCTTCCCATTTTGGCATGGGTGCTGGTAATTGTAAGGAGCATAAGATAGGCTACGAGGAGAGCAGTACTATAAGCCTCTAGAAAAATCCATGTCATTGGATTGAACAGAGTCACCTGCATGAGTACTTTGGCATGGGTGCTCATATTGGTGGATAAGGAGCATAAGGTAGGCTACAGGGGGGGTAATACTATAAGCCTTTAGAAAAATTCATGTCATTAGGTTAAATAGAGTCACTTGTGTATGAGTACTTTAAAGAAGAGTTTTGGTTCGTGACATTGGACTTCCAACTTAGATGAGATCTTCATAATATGTGTGTGAGAACTACAACAAGATATCATCATTAGGATAGTCAGCTAGCAATTTAATGGATTTGGTATTTATCTCCATGTAGTCCATTGTGCCATTAGCTTTGGGGCTAGTGGCTCCTTGAGGGCTAGAGTGTTAGTAGGAAAGTTAGGTTGTAAAGATGAAGATTCTATATTAGTTTATCCCTTAGTGTTAGTAGGTTGGAGCTTAGATGAAAGAGGCCTATGTAGAGGATATGTATATAGATACATTCCTTCCCCTCTTCATCATTATCAAGATTTGAGGGAGGAGGGGATTTAGTGATATTCAAAAATGTATTAATCTCTAACTACTACTCTTAAGAGACAATAGTAGGAAAGTCATATACCACCAAGACCAAAATCTGTTCTAGATGTATATAGATATTTTGCTAAAGCTTTAGGATTTCACATGGGTGGTATAATGTAATTCTATAAAGACCTAGATATAATGTAATTTGAAAGTCATATACCACTGAGACCATAATCTATTTTGGAGATATATAGATATTTTGCTAAATCTTTAGGATACCATATAGATGGTATAATGTACTTCCATAAAGACCTAGATAAATAAATATATCATAAGCCTCTACCCACTCCTAGGTCTAGAACCATGCAAAAGAGTTAGTGAGGGTTTAATTTGAAATGGAAAAGTACACGGGACCTCGGGAAGCATACCAACACAAAAATACAGACGCGAGAGAACACTAGATTGGGTCCTAACTATCCCCCCAAGCGTGTGCCAAAAGCATCCCCGCTTGAGTATTTTTATAGCATTTTCTTCTATCAAAAATAGGTTACATGGCTATTTTAGCCCAAGCTTGCTCTACAAGCTTTTTTTTAAACAAAAAAATTGAATAATAAAATATTTCAAAAATCTCACTCCCATGACAGTCCTTCTAGTTCAGACAACCGTCCTCGATTGTAACTATTAGCACACACATGAGATTAAACACATTAATCATTCCAAAATTGGATTCACTCACAATGTTTATATTAGAATTAGGGTTAGGGTTATAACAATGCACACACACAAGATAGAGAAGCTTGAGAGTACACAAACTCACTAAATTAGAATAAACAAATGTGTGCCAAATACAAAAGATAAGTACACACCCCAAAATGAGTAGATAAGAGGGTGTACATACACACGGAGGAAAAAACCTCCAAGTGAGGGAAAAAGTGCCAGTGGTTCTAAGTGTGTTCACACACATCACTACCATATAATGCTACAAATCCTCCTTGGAGTGATGATGTGAACATGTATGGGGTATGGCCGATCAATCCTAAAAAGGCAATAAGCCCAAAGCTTTATGAAACTCTTCGAACTGTTCACGAGGAAGAGCCTTTGTGAATAAATCTACCATGTTGTCATGTGTAGGCACATAGACCAATTTGATCTCTGCTGCAGAGAGTCTTTCCCTGACATAGTGGTAATGCACCTCAATGTGCTTAGTGCGAGCATGAAACACTGGGTTCCTTGTGCAACCGCTAATACGCTCTGGCTATCAGTGAAAATCGTAGTGCTAGAAGACTACCCAACACCCAAATCAGCCATAAGACATCGTAGTGCTAGAAGAGTGGCCACTGTAGGCTGCTTCTTGTTGAGCCATGATACACATGAATCACCAAGGCAAAAGCAAAACCCACTAGTGGACACTCGTCTGTCATAACATCCAGCCCAATCTGAATCACTGAAAGCATGCAGCTATGACTCACCCCCCTTTGGATAAAATAATCCAAAATATTAAGTGCCCTGTAAATAGCGAAAAACCCGCTTAGCAGCCTGCCAATGCTTCGTACCTGGGCTATGCATAAATCTGCTTAACTGTGACACCGCATACTATATATCTAACCTCATGTTGCACACATAAAGAAGGGATCCAACAACCTCCTGATACAAAAGAGTCTCCTGCATCTTGAAGACCTTGTAGAGTACCTGTTTCCATAGTGTAGCCACAGGTTTACAGTCTTTAAGATTAAACCTCTTCAGTAGGTTCTGTATATATTTAGGCTACAACATAACAATGGAATTGGATCAAATTGGATCCTAAGTATAGGGGGTAAGGTTTCGTGGGAAGCATGTCAACACAAAAATACAGACGCGAGAGAACACTAGATTGGGTCCTAACTATTCTACTGAACCTAAATATATATAGAACCTACTGAAGAGGTTTAATCTTAAAGACTGTAAACCTATGGCTACACCTATGGAAACAGGTACTCTACAAGGTCTTCAAGATGCAGGAGACTCTTTTGATGCTAGTTTGTATCAGGAGGTTGTTGGATCCCTTCTTTATGTGTGCAACACGAGGCTAGATATATAGTATGCGGTGTCACAGTTGAGCAGATTTATGCATAGCCCAGGTAAGAAGCATTGGCAGGCTTAAATTGAATCCACAAATAGTAATGCAACGGCCCTAAATCTAACATCTTAAACGATGACTGCAAATCAGCCTTAAAGGCTAAAATCTGATCTATATCGGGTCCCGTGAGCACAATGTCATTAACGTATAGAACGATTGACCAAAAATGTGTCCTTACTCCTCTTCACATATAGGGTACTCTTCATTGGACTGTTGCAAAAATCACTTGCAACCAAGTATGTATGAATCTTCGCATACCATGCTCTAGGAGCTTACTTAACCATAAAGAGCCCTTTTTAACTTGCATACTTTAGACCCTTCTCCTTTCACAACAAAACCAAGAGGCTACGATACATACACCTCCTCATGTAAATCACCATTCAAGAATGCATTCTTAATGTCCAACTGATGTACATTCCATCCATGATGTGGTACCAAAGCAATGAGACACCTAGCAGGGCATACCCCTTTGCAAACAAGTCTTGCCTTGTAGCGATCAATACTACCATCTGCTTTGCGTTTTAACTTGTAAACCCACTTAGTACCAATGGCCTTCTTGCTATGAGGTAGATCTGTCAAATACCAGGTGTCATTCTTGAGTATAGAGATACTCATCCTATATAGCATGCATCCAATGATCATCATCATGTGCTTCCTCAAAGGAAATAGGTTCCTCCTTATTACATAAAGTAGAAATGAGACCATGATCCACATGAGAATAATCTGCATGATGAGAAATTGCATGAGTTCTGCTAGGTAAAGGAGCTGCTAACTTGCTATCCCTCAATGTCTGCACAAGCCATTTTGGCATATGCCTAGATTCTTCTATGGCTGCTCTCTCCTCATCCACTACATCTTTAATAATTGCCTCATCAAAAGGCTTATTTGCAGGCTGATTTTGCACCTGCAAGGCTGAATTTTAGCACTTGGCTGAACATTCAATTGCTCTACATATGGCTGCCCTCCATTAAACAGAGGTAGGAGCGAATCAAACATGTCCTGTGAGCATACATTCTACTGTTTTTTGCATGAAAGCATGGGATGAAATGAGTTTTCGACAAAAACAATATCTCTACAAAAGCATGGGATGGTAGAGTCTATATCCCTTGCTTTCTAAACTATATCCCACAAATATGCATTTGACTGCCTTATTATCAAGCTTATTGCGTTGTTTCTCAAGCACAAGAGCATAAGCAAGATAACCAAAAACACACAAATGAGCCACAGAAGGCTTCCTGCCATGCCAAGCTTCATAAGGAGTTTAAGATTACAAGGCCTTGGTAGGGCATTTGTTCAACACATAGTTACCTCTAACCAAAAACCACGAGGTAAATCTTGGGCTTTCACCATACATTATGCCATCTCCATGATAGACATGTTCTTCCTCTCAGCCACACCATTTTGCTGAGGTGTGTATGGCGCCGTACATTGATGCTTTATGCCTTTTTCAGCCATATATGTATGAAATTCCTTGGATATATACTCCCCCCCCTCGATCTCAACGAAGGGTGCCAACTTTACATTCACATGCATTTTCAGCCATGGATACAAAGTGCCTAAAGTTCATAAAAACCTATGACTTCTGCTTTAATGGATACACCCAGCTATATCTGGAGTAATCATCAATAAAAGTGACGAAGTAGAGATATCCTCCAATAGATGGTGTCCTCTCATAGGACCACATACATCACTATGTATAAGTTGTAATTTCTTAACAGCTCTTAGAGATCCATCCTTTGGAAATGATGCCCAATGAATTTTACCAAGAATACACCCCTCACATACATATCTGGCAGGGGTCTCAAGAGTTGGCAACTCAGACACCATATCATGCCTTTGAAAGCGTAACAAACTGCCATAATTCAGATGGCCAAATCGTGCATGCCATAATTTTGCATCACTCATAGCATGAGACATAGAGCATGAGTCGTAGAGATTGAGCAAGCATTATGCTACAACTTCTCAAACACATCCATCTTGTATAGGCCATGAAACAAGGTACCTAAGGTAAAGATAGAATAACCATCATTTCTATCGTGAACTATACATCTATCTCATCCAAATTTCACCATCAAGCCTGATAAGACTAAGGCTGAAACTGACAGAAAGTCCTTCTTAATGCCTGGAATATTTAAAACTTTAGAAAGAGTAAATACGCCTCCATTTGTAGCAGTGAGCACAACTCTACTAACTCCTTTGCAGGATATGAGGAACCATTTGCACATGTGACGGTTCTTGCACTTGGGACAGATTCCAAAGATGAGAACAAATGTTTTTGTGAAGTAATGTGTTTATTTTACTAGTACCACTATCAAAGTACCAAGCATCCGATTCTGCCACTAACATGCATACATCTCGTGAACAGAAGAGTCATAACTGCAATGTACAGTCCATGCCCAATTATCTTGAGAAAAACTTGCAGATTCCTTCTTCTCTGCACTTGGTGTAGATGCATCAGCCATAGCCATGCCTAATTCTTTCTTTTTCTCCTTCTCTAGACTTTTCTTGCACTCATTTATGTAGTGCCCTAGTTTCCTGCAATAGTGACACTTGCTCTTCTTTTTAGGCTTATCACCTTGTTTCTCTGTATCCTTACTTGAGGATTCTAATTTTGGCTTATAGCCACTATGCGAAGAAGCTTTACCTTTACCTTTCTAACTAGCAACAAAAGCTTGGTCAGCAGCTCACATAACATATCTGTTTTTCCTAGACTGTTCTTCTTGCAAGAGTACTAAAACCAGCTCATCAAATGTAAGGGCACTTGGATTTCCCTTCATCATGAGTCTAAGGGTAGAGGCAAAACTCTGATAAGAATCCAGAAATGCATTGAGAACTGTGCGAGCTGCTCCTTAAAATCTTTGATCTTGGTCAAGAAGCTGTCCATTGAGTCTCTCTCATTCATGTGCTCAAACTCCAACTGTTTGGGTAGATATGCAACACGTGCTTCATTGCGCACTTGGTATATGAAGCAAGTGCATCCCATGCCTGATTTGAAGTCTTACATGACCAAATATGAGGAATAATGCTTTGCTTCACAGAAAGTGCAGTGCATGTGCCTCTGCATCTCTTCCATCCCACCTCGTTTGAGTAGTAGTGGGAGGTACTGGTGGTGCATGTGGAGGAGCCATATCTGTATCAGATTCTACTTCAGATGTACCTATAACACCTAGTTGCATTAGTGCTTATGAAATAGGACAAGTTTCACTACCACTGACCATATTCCAAAGGCCTTTAGCAACTAGTACATGCCTCGTCATATAGAACCACAATGGGTAGTTAGTCCCATCAAGTTTGTCCTCAACAGACAACATGTTAAATAGATCACTACTGCCAGCCATGTTTGTCTACCAAATGCAAAATCTTTCACAACAGACTGCAAGTACTCACTAAATGCAATCTCGGATGGCTGCCAACAACTAACTGAATCACCTGCAAAGTGTATGAAAAATAACACAGAGTAGAGAATAGAGTGTTATTGGCAAAAGAATGAAGGTTGTTGTGGAAGACACTGTAGATGCTGCTGCACATCAAATCTTTGCCGCTGCACAGCCCAAACACCCAAAATCGAGCAGAACCATCTAAAATTATGCCTCCCTAGAATGTTTGTAGAAACCTTGTGGTGCTCGAATCGCACCGTGGACCTCGAAAATTTTGTATACACAACACTACAGTATATACCTTCTTCTCCTAAGAGGGTTTCTTAATCAGAGACATAAAAACGGGGTCGTAATAAGGAGGGAGGCAAACTACTAGATCAAGTGTCAAGGAAGCTAGCTCTGATACCAATTGTTGGAATTAGGGTTAGGGTTACAACAAAAAGATAAGTACACACCCCAAAATGAGTAGATAAGAGGGTGTACATACGCACAGGGGAAAAGACCTCCTAGTGAGGGAAAAAGTACCCCAACAGTCCTAAGTGTGTTCACACACATCACTACCATATAATGCTACAATCTCTACATAATTAATTGGACTCACTCCCAATGTCATCACACGTGTCACACTTGTCTTAGAGTTGATCGGATTCACTCACAAGCAAACTCACATAACCTTTACATGCATAACACGTGTCTTAGAGTTGATCAGATTCACTCACAATGTTTTCATATGCATCGCACCGTATTCATAAAGTATGCCACACACCTCACACGTGTCACAGCTTGTTGGATTCACTCACAACTAAGTAGGGTCACCCTCTTAAAGAATTAGATCCAGTCTCAAATCTTATACCACACTGGGTCACCCCTGTCAAAAATTAATCAGAAAAGTTGATCGAATTCACTCACAATCAAACTCACACATTCCTTACATGCGTCACACACGTCACAGTTGGTTGGATTCACTCAAAACCAACACTTAATTTTGATAAGTTATCCATCTCACAGATAAATATCACCAAGTATTCACCACAGACATGTAAAAGAGACATTCTATCAAGGACCTCTATGTGTAATAAATTATTGTATCCCATACAACCAGAAATTATCCCATACAAATCTAGAGATAAGTATGTATCGGAATACTTCACATAGGATTAATCTCGTGTTCCATACCACAAGACTAATTCATAGTGAAAAATTCATAAAGTATAGTTCAAGATGGAAGGGCTAGTTCCTCCGAGAAGTTATACTTTTGATGCATAAGAACTCTCCTTGAAATTTATAAAAAGTGTTAAAATCAAATTTGTTGTAGAGATAATCAAATGAATATGTTACCCTAAGAGTCGGAGTAGTCATCATCGTAGCCTTGTTCTTCATCATCATCGATCATATTGAGTCCAAGTGAAATAAACTTAAATAACAAATATTAAATAAAACTTGATGACGTAAAAATAAAATCCAAAAGTAAGAGAGTATTACCTTGATGTATTGTTGGCTACAAAATGAAAAAGTTAAGAGAAATAGTCAAACAACCTAGAATAACGTTGCCTTGAGCTAGGTGCATAACCAAAAATTTACCCTAGTCGAGAGTCTCTACAAAGCTAAGAAAATATCTAAAACCATTAAGTCCAAAGTCCAAACGATTAGGTTATGATCGCATAACAATAATCACTTTTTTCTTTCTTTTCTTATTTTTCTTCTTCTTTCTTCTTCTTCTCCTTCTCCTTCTCTTTCCTCTTCTTCTCCTTTTTCCTCTTCTTCTTCTTCTTCTTCTTCATTATCATCATCATCTTCTTTCTCTTCTTCTCTCTCTTCTTCTTCCTTTCCTCCTCCTCCTCCTCCTCCTTCTCCTTCTTCTCTCTCCTCTTCTTCTTTTTCTTCCCTCTCCCACAGCTCATCTCACGTTGCCACATTGCTTTGATTAATCCCACATGTCATTTTTAAAAGCCTTTGAGAAGGGTATCAGGGGAAGAAATGTTATGTCTTTGCCTTTGTCTCTTGAGGAGACGCGCTTGATTGGTCACTATCGTCAGCCGCACCGTTGTGCTGTTTTTATCATCCAACGGTCTCCATGGTGTCACCGCTCGGTGGTGTCCATTGCCGGGCTTGTTATGCCGGTTGCCGTCGACGGTGCCCGTTGTTTGCCTGCTCGTCGCTCGCCGGTGTGTTGGACCGGTGCAATGTCCGTAGCACCAGTTTCCCTCGTCTCGGGGACTTGTGCCTACGGCTCCTGCTGATGTGGTGTTCATGCGGGTTGGTTCCTCGATCTTTGTGCATGCGCCCAAAAGGTCTTGGGCCATCTGAGTGCCCAAAACACACGCCTTTTGATGGAGCATAACTTGGGCTCTGATACCACTGAAACGAGAAAGTACACGGGACCTCGAGAAGCATGCCAACAAAAAAATACAAACGCGAGAGAACACTAGATTAGGTCCATATTGCCCCCCCAAGCATGTGCTAAAAGCATCCCTACTTGAGTATTTTTATAGTATTTTATTCCATAAAAAATAGGTTACATGGCTATTTTAACCCGAGCTTGCTCTACAAGCTTTCTTTTTACAAAAAAATAGATGATAAAATATTTCAAAAATCTCACTCCTGTGACATAGTTAGTAGGGGTGGAGGGAAGGTTGGGGGCATATAGAGATCTAAAAAAGTTAGTGAGGGTTTTAAAGTTAGCAGGGGTGGAGGGAAGGTTAGGGGGCTTATAGAGATCTAAAAACTCTTCCCTATCATCCAAACTTATAGATTTCATTAGTACTCCACACCATGACTTGAAATTAAGAACACTAGGATGGATGGTTGTATAATCAGTTAGATAAATACCATTATGAAAACTTGTCATGATGATAGTGGGATTGGCATCCCTCTCAGAGTTCTACTAGATTAATGCAAGGTCTCCCCGGGTTAGATCCTCACTAAAGCTAATGTTATATTGCAAAAATGAGAATGTTAGTGTGGAAAATAAAAAGGCAAAGGTTTGTGGAGGGGGCCAAGGAACCTCGGCAGTGAAGCCAACTATGAGGCTCCACTCCACAAGGTTATTTAACTATTTATTTGGCACTACTGGGCTGCTCTACTGACTGATGTTGTTGGTTTAGTTCATGTTTGAGCTAAGCTATCCTTTGGTCCTTATCTATCAAGAGAACTATAATTGTTTCTTCCCTTATTATCCTTGCCAAAAAAAAGCTTGCCGTACTTAGATAACTATAACTTCTTGAGTGGTTTGAACCTACATTTCTAGCTGTGTTAAAACTTGTGCACCAGTACCTCCTTCTTGGTTTACAATGATGCCCTGGATTCTTGGAGAGATCTGGTCAAGTGTGCTAGTAGGGGCTAGTAGCTTTTAATGGTCATGGCCCAACCATTCTTTCCTTTCCTTTAGCTTTGCATTGTGTGTGAGGAGAACTCTAAAGAAAGAGATTTCAACATATTGATCTCTTCCCTTTTGTTCTCAAGATATTCAATTCTTTACCTTTTTACCTCCTCATCTTGGTCTAAATCGAAGATTCTTTCTTCTACCAACATTTTGCTCACCTTGAAGTCTTGTAACTTGTCTTGGAATTCCATCTACTTACCTCCTACTGTAGTTTATGTTCACATTTGTCCCTCTCGTTATATAGCTCCTTGATATGCTCCATGACTTGTGTTTGCAAGTTGTTTGGGAATCTTCTTAATGTGCTAAAAGTGCATCTACCTTTTGTCAAAATTAGCTTCCATGGCATCAAGGTGGTTGTTGGTCTCGACTAAGGTAGTTTAATATACCTACTTTCTATTATGGAGATCATGTTCTAAGATCATATCCTATTACTTACCTTTTTGTGGATTCTTTAAGAAATTATATTTTGGCTTTGTGGAGCTCTTCCTCAAGCTGATAGTCTCTATCTCACTGGGAGTTGTTGCATGTGGGTAAGGATGTAACTTGTGAGCATATGGCAATCTGCCACACCAATTTCTCACTTTCTTTATCTTCCTGCACAATGTTGACCTATGTATGAACTTGTATCCTTATACATGTCCCCTAAACAATGCTCCAAGGCTGACATATATCTTATTAGACTTGGCTGGAGTGGAGACATAAACTGCATGGTATCCTTCAATGAAAAACTTCATTGCACTTTTGTTGGTCGTTGCTTTTCTTCATCCTCTATTCTCTCGTGCTTCCTATTGAAATATACAAGTGAATAGGGTGTGTGTAGGAACAAGCCCTTAGCAAGAGGCTGTAAAAGAGAATCTGTAAATGTGAGAGAACCTGTGAAAAGGTGAGAAGTATTTATTGGGAGAGAATAAAGGGTAGCATGAGGAGATTTAGGAGGTGTGGAGATATTTTGGGAGAGGTGGAGAGAATCAAGCAAATGAGGTGGAGTGAATCAAGGAGAAATCAGTGGGATTAGATGCTTGGATGTAAACTCTATAAATTGAGGCATTGGCCTAATGAGAATTTGCTGGTTTTTGATTATCTATGCCTACATTAAGCTATCAGCTAATTGCTCACTAATCACGTCCATTATCATCTAATCTCTTTGTTAATGATGTTGATTCTAACATTTGATCCACCATAGTTCATCACATTGCTATAATTTTAACATGGTATTAGAGCTTAGCCTAGAATCCATCAAGTTTATGAGCCCATTATCTAACTAATTAGGATTAGTAGATGATTAGGAAATAATCACTTTTTAAGTTATTTTCAAGTAGCCCACTGTACCCCCAACCAGTGGAGGGGCTTGATCTCCCTCCAGGAGCAACATTAGCTCAAGCCCTTGTAGCCATACATAGCTATTCCACTTGTGCTCCAGCCAAGCGAATCAGCATAGCAAACCACCAAGAGAAGCTTCGAATTTTCCCTAATTTATAGGCGCCATTTTTTTGAGGAGAAATTGAAATATCTGCTTCATCACATGCAATGGGTCTAATTCCTCTTGGCCCTAGAGGTTTTCAAGGGTGCTCTACAAGCTGGTGAAGTCAGAATTTGATTTGATCAAGTCTACAGTGAGATCCAAGCTCTTCATCAAATCTACTAGGTGACTTTGGTAAAACAGAGATTAAGTATTCAATGTTTGGTCAAATCTTGTGTTTCTTGGCTTAATCCTCTACTAGGCAGATTGCTATTGATGGCCTTGAAAGTATTTGAGCTCATTTGTACTCTAAGGCCTCAGATCTGGGCTCCCTGTATACTCTGTTTTCTGCACACAAAATAGAGGATTAATTTGCTAAATCAGTGATGATTAATCAATGATAATCACTGTTTTTTAGTGTAATTGAGGGTTCAAATTAACCATTAGGTATCTGATACAGATCCCTATAACTTTAGATTGCAATTCGGAGATGGTTTGATACTCCAACCATTTCGTACAAACTGGTTACCCTTGATTTAATGTAATTTCTGGTGATTTTATGCTCATAAATCTATTGTAATCATCTCCTAAACACCAGGTTGAGTTGTAAAAGGGTAGACACTACCCTTGAATCTTGAAATTGGATCAAGAGGTAAGACCCCCTTCACATTATTATGAGTACCGCACAAGAAATAGCCAAATTTAATGGGGAGTAGTTTTACACACATGGCAGACAAAAACCATGTATCTGTGGGGGCTAGTTGAGGGAAGAGATGAATGCCCAGAGGTGAGAGGGAAAAATGAGTGGAAGATCAAGAATGAAAAAGCATTAGGACTTATCGCACTCAGTTTAAATGATGAAATCATTCATCACATCACAGGGATACAATGAGCAAAAGATGCCTAGGATGAACCCAATAAATTATTTGGCACACAAGCTAAAAATTCAAAGATAAATCTGTTAATGCAATTCTACAAATTGGATATGAAGGAGAGTGAACCTTTAATCACACACTTGAACAGATATAAAAGCATTAAGCAATAATTGGTAGCTATTGGCAAAAAGGTAGAAGATGATAAGGCACTAGCAGTGCTTTTGAAGAGTGTGGACAAAGGTGAATATGAAAACATTGTAGCAACACTAAAGAATGTACTTGAATTGAAGCTACACGAGATAAAAGGAGCTCTACTAGAGCAAGAGAACAAAGGCAAAGAGAAGAAATGGCTCGACTCAACAGCAGGAGAAGAAAAAGCATTCTTCACCCGAGGAGGATTCTCTCGAGGACGAGGACGAGGAAGAGGCAGAGTAGGAGGAAGGACCTTCACTTGCCACAACTGTGGAAAGCCAGGACACATGGCAAGAGACTGCTATAGCAAACCCAGTGGAGAAGGAACAACATCGGTAAACTTCATGGAGGCTCCTAATAAGGAAGTGGAATCAGATCATCTTTTCTGAGAGAGAGAGAGAGAGAGAGAGAGAGAGAGAGAGAGAGAGAAACCCCACAACCCAATGTAACCTGTCCCAACAAAGTAAAACACCTCTGAGCCACCGATGATGTAGGCCATGTGGTAGATGTATGTATGAGCACTTTAGTTAAGGTCACAGGCACTTGTAGTAGCCTTGGACACATAGAGAGAGAGAGAGAGTGTGTCAAGGACTATGAGTTTAGGGACATAAGGCACTGGTCCCTCGCGGACTATCAAGTAAGAGGGAAACTTGGTATAGGGTCCAGGTGTGCTAGGAGTATTCACTTGAGGGGAGGTGTTGAAATATACAAGTGAATAGGGTGTGTGCGGGAGCAAGCCCTTAACAAGAGGCTATAAAAGAGAATCTGTAAATGTGAGAGAACCTATGAAAAGGTGAGAAGTATCTACTGGGAGAGAATAAAGGGTAGCATGAGGAGATTTAGGAGGTGTGGAGATATTCTGGGAGAGGTGGAGAGAATCAAGCAAAAGAGGTTGAGTGAATCAAGGAGAAATCAGTGGGATTAGATGCTTGGATATAAACTCTATAAATTGAGGCATTGGCCTAATGAGAATTTGGTGGTTTTTGATTATCCATGCCTACATTAAGCTATCAATTAATTGCTCACTAATCACATCTTAATTATCATCTAATCTCTTTGTTAATGATGTTGATTCTAGCATTTGATCCACCATAGCTCATCACATTGCTGTAATTTTAACACTTCCTTTATGGGCCAAGCTCTTTTGATGCTTCTGGTGTTGAGACTTTGTTTGATTTTGTGGCATTGGCATGGCTTCTACTTCCTTAACTTGCAAACATTTAACCTCCTTTTCCTTCTTGTCATCTTCCTCTGATAGCTTCTCTTCTTCATTGGGCACTCCTACTTCCACAAAGGAATCCTAGGGTGGGGAAGATACTTGTACCTCTTTTTCATGTTTGGGGCTCTGATGGCTATTTTTGGAGTCTCCTAAACGCGTTGCTTGAAGTGGTTTTTATTATTGTGCACACTTTGTGAGGGTATGTGAGATGATGGGGGTTACTGTGTGCAAGAGACAAACTCTATCTTTATTGTAAACTATGTTCCATAAACCATGATTGGAGATGGTGACTTCATCGGGTCTGCACATGTATCCTTCCTAAGACCATGATTGGAGATGGTGATGCCATTCGGTCTTCACATGTATCCTCTTCGCTAGTTCAGGCTTTTCTTGGGCTTATCGAGTTGATTTCATCCTTGTCACTTTTTTCTTCTCTGCATTCATACCTATTAAGACTTCTTTGGTATTGACCATGAGCTCATCTCCCTCCTCGAGATTCTCTAGGACATTTTCTTGGGTGGATTCCAAGAAAATCTCCTACAAGACTTCTTTGGTACTAACCATGAGCCCATCTCCCTCCTCAAGGTTCTCTAGGAGATTTTCTTAGGTAGATTCCAAGGGTAGTGGCACACTTGTGACATGTCTTAATACCTGTATTAGGAGATATGGGTTTACAACCTTGTTTTAGTACTGGTTGAGATAGGTTTAAAGATCTTTATAGGGATAATAGGCCCAGTCATCCTTCAGGTTCCCTGCCTATCAGTTCATCCATTTTGTTTTGGATATTGGTGCTCTACCCCATTTTTGTAGAAGAATTCCTGCTTGAGCATTGTATCAAAAGGGAGGCCCTTCTCTTTTCCATGTCATGAGT
This sequence comes from Cibotium barometz, assembly GCF_041138505.1. Lineage (NCBI taxonomy): Eukaryota > Viridiplantae > Streptophyta > Polypodiopsida > Cyatheales > Cibotiaceae > Cibotium > Cibotium barometz. The sequence goes on along the minus strand of NC_141049.1, from coordinate 35,372,165 downwards.
ATGGGTTGCTAGGGGTAGTTGCATGGCTTTTCTAATATCATCCTTGTAGATCATCACTCTTCTTGTGCTCCCATCTGGCAGTGTCACCTATCTCCTCTTTGTCCTCTTGCCATAAGTTTTGATAAACTTAGCACAAAGGGGGGCATTGATCACCTTTTGGGAGCTGCTCATTGGCGTACTGATCTAGGCTAATGGCTTGTGGCTTCTCTCGGACCTCTAGCATCTAAAGGAAAAGTATACACTTGGGAGAGTGGTATAGGAAGGCAGCTTTCCCTTTTATTGTGGTTGGTGTGGCCACATCTTGTAGGTATGGACCAAGGTGAGCAAGCTTTTGGGCCTTGGATAGTTTCTTTTTGGTAGCACTAGACCCTACGTGAGCCTCTGGTCAGAAGATGCATAATCCAAATTGTTCAGAGAAGCCATCCTACAATAGACATTAATTTGGGTAGCTGGCTAGTTGGGAATCTCTTGGTCTATAGTAAGTTAGTTAGTGCTACTTGCACCCTTGTAGAACTGGATTTTATTAGGCATAAAAAACCAGTTTATTTTTTCACGGCCGCATAGGTGGCCCCCACCGTGAATATCCAAAGATATTCATACCAATTAAATGGTAGTTATCAATAGAAAAAAGTTATTAGTTTGATTCAAGGATGGATGTTGGGCATAGATTTCGCACTTTTAAATTATTAGAGTAAGTGTGAAAAACAAATTTGTCTTTTCACTACTACTGTGAATATCCAGAGATATTAACGCCAAAAAAGTATGAGGGTTATTCATTGATAAATATAAAACATGAAATATTTAGCTTGTCGAACACGTAAGTAGTGGATTTCATGTCAATTAGGCACAATTTTTCTGGTCTAAAAAACGAGAGTTATTTTTTCATGACCGTGAATATCCATAGATATTCACGCTAGGAAATTAGGTCATCTTCTTACAGAGAGGAATGCATGTTAATGGCAAAATGAACATTTTAATGAGATGATGCATTTAATAACAAATACAAATGCGTGATTTTTTAGAGAAAATCACGGCGGTTAAGAAATGTCAGCTTATATATGTAGAGATAATGTTAGTAGGGGTGTTTGAGAAATTACAATCCCTTTTTGGTAAATTTGGACCATGGTGAGATGGCATGAAAAACCACTCATTAGTTTTTCATGGGCATGAAAATATGAGATTTTCATATAAAAAAAGTAGGACCCTAGATTTAGGCTTTGGAGGTCACTAATGGTTGATTGGAGGTCACTAATGGTTGATTGAGGCATATGCCCTCTTTTTAGAGGTAGTCATGTCGGTGTGAAAAACTAGTCTAGTTTTTCAGGGGTGTGAAAAATGAAACTGGTTTTTCACAAACACCTAAGGAGTGTATTAAGTCAGGGCATGTGCGAAAAAACCGCTCGGGCATCCAACAAGCATCTTCTCTCGGATGGTTCTTGAAGGTCAAAAGATATCTGCTATTATAAACATATTGCTAGCTCTTGTAGTAGTCTGCTAATGGTCAATAATTTCATTAGGTATTAATTGCTCTTTATCATCAACTAGCTCTGGAGGTTCTTCATAAACAGGATAAGCAGGGATTGGTCCTTTAAAGGCTCTCAATAGAATAAGCCTTCCTAATAGCCTCTTTAACTTGGTCATGAATAGAGCTAAAGTCTCTAGTAAATTCATTAGTAGCTTCTATAGTACGGGAAAGACGAGTCATCGGAGTGGGAAGGATCTTTCCATACACTATCTCAAAGGGTGCTTTCTTAGTGGCAGAGCGAGGAGTGTTATTGTAGGCAAAGTGGAGAATATGTAAATATTTATCCCATTACCTAGGCTGTGATGAAACATAGGTTCTAAGAAGGTCTAGGATAGTGCTATTGGTCACTTCAGTCTGGCCATTGGATTCGGGATGAAAAGCAGTAGAGAAATCTCATTTGTGCCTAAATTATCAAATAATGTTCTCCAAAAATCATTACAAAATTTAGAATGTCTACCTAACACAGTGACTTTAGGCAAACCATGATGCACAAATATATGCTTTAAAAATAAATAAGCAGCTTGATGAGCAGTCAGTTTCTTTTTACATGCAATGAAATGAGCCTGTTTGCTAAATCTATCAACTACTGTCCAAATCATGTCATTCTGATTAGCAGTAATAAGCAAAAAAACCAATTATAAAGTCCATTACAATCTACTCCCATGGTTGGGAATTGGGAGTGGCATAAGTAATCCTTAAGTTTTCCCCTTATAGCTTTTAATCTTCGGCAAGTAAGGCATTCGGCCACAAACTTGGCTACATATTTCTTCATAGATGTCTAATAAAAGTCTCGGGAAATGGTCTGTAAAGTAGATGATACTCCTTTATGCCCTGCATATGGGGGTTAGTGCAACTCCTCCATAACAGACTGTCTAAAAGGTCTCGTGATGCATAATCTCCTCTGAAAGAAGAGATATCCATCATGACAAGAGTAATCTGAGTGGGGAGTCCACCCATTATCTCTCATTTTGGTCCAAGTATCTGAAAAGTCTGAGTCTTGGTCATAAGAGTCTTTCATAGCATCAAAAGTCGAGCTATCTATAGTCGTGATGTGATGAACACTAGGCCGTCGACTAAGGGCATCAGCGAGACTACATTCTCTTTTCCAGGCTGATAGAGAATAGTAGGCTGGAAACTCTAAATAAAAGCAACCCATTTGATGTGTCTGTCAGATATCAAAGGCTGGGTGAGCAGGTGCCTGATACTCTGCTGGTCTGTTTTAATGAGGGATGAATTCTGATCCCATCAAATAGTGTTTCCAAATCTTTAGGGCATGGACTACAGCAGTCAATTCTTTGTCCATAAGTGCTGTACTTGCATTCGAGGGGTCTAAGTTTCCTACTCTCAAATGCTATGGGGTGACCATCTTGCATTAATACTGCCTCTATGCCTGTACCACTAGCATCAGTCCACAACAATAAAGAAAGGTCTAACAAAGTCTGGTAATTGCAAAACTGGTGCTTTAGTGAGTTCTTCTTTTAGAGCATTAAAAGATTTTTCATGTTTATCAGTCCACACATACTTGTTTGTTTTCTTTGAAAGAAAAGTGAGATAATGAGAAATGTAAGCAAAATTCTTTATAAAACGTCTATAGTAACTGCACAAACCAAGAAATGATCGGAGTTCATGAATATCTTTGTGTCTCGACCAAGTCACTATAGTCTCTATCTTTTTAGGGTCCACACGAATACCATCAGCAGAAACAATGTGACCAAGGTATTCAATCTCTATCTGAAAGAAAGAGCTCTTCTTAGGATTGAGATACAACTCATTCTCTTTTAAGAGATTAAACACTATCTCCAGTTGTTTCTCATGCTCAACAATACTATCACTGAATACAAGAATATCATTGAAGAAAACTACCACAAAGTTCTGATATTTGAGGAAGATGCGGTTCATCATGCGGCTAAAAGTAGCTGGAGCATTAGTGAGTCCAAAGGGCATCACTAAGAACTCATAATGACTCATCTGTGTCCTAAAAGCAGTCTTGTATATATCTTCCTCTACCATCCTCACTTGGTGGTATCCGGATTTCAGGTCTATTCTACTGAATACCTTTGCTCCTCGCAATCTATCTAGAAGATCGTCCACTCGAGGAATAGGATATCTGTTTTTGATTGTAATCTAACCCTAACCCGAAAAAGTTTTTGATAACCCTAAACCTGAAAAAGTAGTCATCTAACAGACTGAGCCAAGAGAGAACTAACTTGGCGTCCTTCTTCCCATCAGAATTTTGGAAGGAAAAGGCCTTTCGACTAATCTTCTTCTCCTTTCTAGAATCCTGGGCTCTAAGGGTAGCCTCCAGCGTACGTCGGATTTCATCACCTGAATCAAACTCCGCCCCTCTACTCCTCTTTCTCAACTTCCTCTCCCACTTCTCCCTCTTTTCCCTCTCCTTTAAAATCTGATCTTGAAGAGCTAGCAACTGTTCCTCCACAGCTGGGGGTTGCGGATTCATTGTAACAAAGATAATGAAGTCAAGAGATAGAGAAATTGATTAATTAATGATAGAAATAATTTAACAAAGATGATAAATGATGATAATACTTATCATTGAACCCGAAATTTGCAAAGAGTCGAGTTGATTCGAGATTCAAGCGCATTGATGATACTCGTATTCTCTCAGACAATATCGTTGAGTGATATCAGAAACCACACACACTTGCTCGGCTGCTGCAGAGAAATTGTTGAAGCCTTTGATTCGTCCAAAATTGCCAAATGAATTTTCGAAAGCTTTGACAATTAAAATTTTTCCCTCAAGGTGTTGCGAAGAGCCTTGGCAAGAAAAAAAATTAATTTTCAACAAATTTGTAATTTTTCTGCACGTCTTCAGAATTTTACCCGGGGCCTCCATGTGCATGTACTCCCTTGATTTAGCTTGGAAACTTTTGAAAGAACTGAAAGGTTTGAATTTGAAGAGATTTGAAAGCCTTGAAATTTGAATGGTGCGAAAAGACTTGATATGCTTAAAGCTTAAGATTGATTAAGCTTTGTAAGCTAATCTCCTTGACCAAAAACGACGCAGCGCACAGCATGGAAGCAAAAGAGAGCAGCCGGACATCGATTATGCATTTCTTTGATGCTAGAGCTCTTCAATTTTCGAGAAAAAGGCTAGGGGTTTTGCAAGATGCCGATTCCATCTGTGCGGTTAGATCTGAGGGAAATGCACAGCTGTAGAAAACCGCTTTTCTTCTTCTAGGCATGGTTTTACAGGGATTCAAAGTGGTTTTTGCATGTAATCATTACCTTGCCCAAACCATACAAGCTTGAGACCTTTGGATATGGCCTTTGTCTTTGAATTTATGCCTTTACCCTTTGATTTATGCTTTTGCCCAATTTGTCCATGAGATTTATGCCTTCATGCCTTCTCTTTTAGTGTGGTTGGCTCTGATACCACTGTTAGAAACTTGCCACCCAAAAGAGAATCAAAGTACCAAAATTGCACACAATAATCACAAATAAATATTCAACTCCAAACAAATAACAAATTTAAACATATTAAACATAGACATGGAAGATAAACCATAGACTTGAAAACTGTGCACAAAATAAACATCACCATCAATCAATAAGGATTGGGTTAAATCTCCCCCTCATGCATGCTGGCTCCTTCCACGACATGAGTATTTTATCATGTATTATCAAAAATAGCCCTTGAACCAATCATGAAGCTTTAGCAAAAAATAGGGCTCTTTTACAAAAATAATCAATCCTTCTAGAGGATGTTCACACACATCTAGTGTGTACCAAAAACAATAGTGAACCTCTAGTTTACACGCATTACACCCGTGCACACCAGGGTGCATAAATATTCAAGTACAACTAAATGGCACACGGCCAACCAAAAATAATGAAGTATAACTCATAAATGTCGAGGCGATGTAAACGTCCATGCACATGACAAAACCTGCGCGACACCTCGTTTGGTGACCCTAGTGCATGCAACACCTCATTCGGTGACCCTTGCCCACTCGTGCATGTGCGACACCTCGTTCGGTGACCCTCGCACAAGTACGACGTCTCATTTGGCATTCTCGTACTCATCACCTATACTCGACAAGTCAACATGTTAGGTGAGGCAATCAAACACCAATATCAACAACACTAGCATGCGTACACATGGCATCACCCAATCACAGCATATATAGCATAGACCCGCAAAGCATATGTCAATCACACTTACAATGTAGTATTTAATATGACATCACTCACAATACTAATTGCAAGCATGGCACAATGGTCGGATGGGCGTCCCCAATAGACCATAGAGGGCCAATAATGTAACATTAGTATTAGGCATGTCTCCAATAGGGGTGATGTGTAGTGAGAGAAGAATTATGAAAGTACCTAATAGGAGTGAGCTATGAATTATCCATAGATTTAGACAATTGTCCAAATCTACATTGAGTGGTTGGTCAAATATAGTGAGAGGAGCATTGGGCAAGTTTATGGTCAAGGTTAGCATTAGGAAATTCTCTAATGGGATTGAGGTCTAGTTAAAGGAGCATTAGGCAAGTCCCTAGATTTGGACAATTGTCCAATTCAGTATTGAATGGTGGCCAAATCTATTGAGAAGGGCATTAGGCAAGTCCCTAATAGGAGTGAGATATGAACTGTTTATAGATTTGGAGAATTGTCTAATCATAGTTATTATCACAAATTCAAAAAGCCGAAGGGTTTGGATCCTAGGAGTATATCTCATTAATATGCAAAGTACCATCCAACATGTTCACATGTATATAAAGAATGGCATGCATATACATTACATCTTGAAAAAGCAATGGCATGTGCGATGTCATCTAGCATTGTCACATGGGTGTCATTATGTGCCTCAAAAGCATCATCCTCATGGTTTGGCAAAGACATAAGAGTATCGTCATGAGCATTATGATCCGTCAAGTTCTGTTGAGACTGCAGTACATCATTGATGTCATAGTGATTCTTTTTTATGCCCTTATCAATAACAATTAATATCCACACTATTTTTTCAGAACATTCGGATGTGGTAGAGATGCCACAACATGCTATCTCAGCATGATGTGGTAATGATGCCACAACATGCTATCTCAGCATCACATAGTGCATCATTACTCACATTATCCAAATTTGAACGTTATATCCTTCCACATGCATCATCGTGTGAAACCTATCACCACATGCATCATCGTGTGAAACCTATCACCACATGCTATCTTGGCATCACATAGTGCATCATTACTAGCATTATCCAAATTTACCTTGGTTCGATCACAACGTTGTATCCTTCCACACGGCCTATCAGATCATGCATCCCGATATTTGTCTAAGGGTTCTATGTTGTGATGGGTTAGCTGCACATCAGAGAGTTATTCTAGGCACTCTTGGCCCACTTCGTCCTTCCACACCACCCTTTCTTCGTCCTCCTAGGCCACCTTAACCTCATCTTTCCTCTCCTCTCAGAAACGTTGGCGACGGATGGCGGACCATTTGGCCTGCATATTTTTCATAATAGGCATGTGTGCCCATGACAATTATCATGCGTTGGACAACCACACACACTTGGAAATATGGACACATGCTTTTCAAACCATTATATTTCATCATAAACATCATTTTCAACAACCACACACACTTGGAAATATGCACACATGCTTTTCAAACCATTCTATTTCATCATAAACATCATTTTCAAAAATGTCTAATACATCTATGCCATTGTGGTTAGTTAATGGAATCTACAAATTACAAAGCATTGAAATCAGTTTGTTGAAAGTAAACAACACTTAACTTTTTTTTTTTTTTTTGGGGAAAAAAACCAACACTTACTTTGAACTTAAAGGCCCTTATTATTCCCACGTGTACTCAAGCACGTACGAGATCCTCGTTGGGACGAGAATGAGAATTCAGGGAACCAGCAAGCGAAGAGATCATGGCCGTGGTGAAGAAGATGGATCGTCACAGCTCAATTCTGCCATTACTGATCTCCGTCGCCGTCGCCGTCGCCGCCGCCGCCTTGCGTTGCTCAGAATCCCTGCCCTTCATTGTCCTTCACGGTAAATGATCTTCGTCTCTCCCTCTCCACAAATTAGGTCAAGCAGAAGAATGGTTGCTTCCTTAGCAATCAACGGGGCAATCTCAGAGCTAAGTTTGACCTAATCTGGCCTAAGCCGGAGGCAGCAAACAGTTTTTCCGACCTGATTTCTGTAAGAAACTGCTGTCCTCTTGCTGTCCTCAAGCAGAAGAATGGTTGCTTCCTTAGCAATCAACGGGGCAATCTCAGAGCTAAGTTTGACCTAATCTGGCCTAAGCCAGAGGCAGCAAACAGTTTTTCCGACCTGATTTCTGTAAGAAACTGCTGCCCTCTTGCTAGCAAAAGAGTTTATTTCAAAAGTTATCTTACTGAAGGATTCCCCTAGGGGAGGTTTATGTGAGGGAGTCTGGAGGGGGAAGAGATCCTCTGGTTTCCCTTGGTGCAGCAGTTTAATGGGAATATAGAAGAGCCATTCAAATCCTAACGGGCGGAAAATGGAACAGTTAGCTGTTCCTCTCAAGACTTGGCCATATTCGTAAGGCTGATGCTAGCATTGCAGTGCATGAGAACGTGAAGCTACAAGTCGTATTCAATTCTCTTGCAACTTGCACAGCCCAAGGTCATAGGAAAGATACCTTAGTAGTAAAGATAGTGCACATCTGAATAAACAGAAAACAACCCTCTAAAAAGAGAACGGCGGGGCTCTTTCAATTGCTGCCAGCTCTTGGAGGGAGTTTACATCTCTAGGGGAGGGGGGAAGAACCTTTTTGGGGGTTCACAGTGTCAAGTAATTCCATTCAGAGGATGTGCAGAAAAGCTGCCTGTCCATCATAGCAGTGGAGCTGCCCAGGAGGCCTCCAAATGTGCCATGCTACCATACTACTGATCATCTCCCAGCAGGAGTGGAGGACCATGGTTGTAGCCCACGCTGGAGCTTGGCTGGCAACTATGACAGTTATTGCCGCCATCCTTCTCATAAGGCGGTCTCCATTGCCCAGGAGATTAATTGGTATTTGGTGGTCCTGGGTGCAGAGGAGCAACATCCTCCTCCAGATTGGCTGTGCAGTGGGACAATCTCAGCCCTTGCCCAAGAGGTAAGCTGATAATTTACTCTTCTCAAGAGGTGAATTCAAACCCTGACACTTCCTGGGATAAAAAAGATTGCTTTCAAAACACTAAGAGCAGAAGTAGTTTTCTCTCAGCTTAGAAGGAGAAGAAGTTTTTTGTACACATGATTCCAGAAGAGGTGAATCAGTTCTTCTAGCAAGTTAGCAGTGTGAGGACACTGTAGCTCAATTTTGGCATGGTTTATTGACGTGGTTGGTCCCTCTTCGGAAAGAATAACATTTCTTTCATTGCAGGAGTCGGAGATCAATGCAAAAATGAGGGGATGACATGGTTTACAGAAGTGCTGAGCAATCACTCAGGACAGGAAGGCTTTTGCATGTCAGTCTAATTCTTGTTTAGTCGCAACCATTCTTACCTTACAAAAAAGATTGCAATTTGTCTGTTTTGATCGGTCTTTCCTTTTGCAGAGAGATTGGAGGCGGCAGCCGGGACTCCTGGTTTACATCTGTCACAAAGCAAGTGAGTATCTTTGCATCTGCTGTGAACTGTGGCGCCTGATTGTTTTTCTTTGTACATGGATTAGCTTAGCATATCATCACATGAATAGTGAAAACTAGATTATTTATCTTGCTCTCTGCCATAGTTATGTTAAAACTAGCTTTTTTAACAAGCTACTCTGCATATTTACGTTACTAAGTGTGCACCTTGGTTTCTGGATGTGCACAGGTTGAGTCTGCGTGTGAGACGGTAATCATATTTTACTGAGTTTATTGCCAGTTGGAAACCCTTAAATAGTTTGCAATAATGCATGATAGACACATGCTTCACATTGGGGACTTATCGGCTACTCTCTGCAATTGCAGGTTAAATCTCTTCCACAACTTCAGTCTGGGTATAACCTGGTTGGCCTCTCTCAGGTCAGTGATTGCAAGGACTTTTACCCCTCAGTTCAACGCATCTTACATGTTTTTTTCTGTTATGCTTATGATTACGGGCTTATTGATTGTATTTGATGTTCAATACATTGCTTCATGATGTAAATATAAGTTAAAAGAAGCATTGTTGCCAACGCATCTCAATGCTAGGAAAACTGCACTAATTTTGATGGACGAGGCTTTGGAAGGTGCGGCTGGCAATCCTACCGAGTGTTAGAGAAATTCCCTCTTATGTATTTGATAAAAGAAAGGGAGGGATTTTGTCTATCCTCCATGAACTCCTGCTTGTACAAGGTATACATGCAGCTACTTGGGCTTTGGCATATTCATGCACTTTAAGCCACTCATTAGGAGGGATGACACATGAGTGTGGGCTTTGTGGAGCACAGTTGGGCGAGTGAAAAGAAGATGAGTTGTGGACAAGTTCTTGGCAAATATTGTTGTAAACATGGGCGTGTGTCTCTTCCTTCACTCGCTGAACCACCTGAGCCATTAAGGTCTCTTTTGGTTGGTAGTGACACCAACCAAAAGGTCTCTTCCTTCACTCGCTGAACCACCTGAGCCATTAAGGTCTCTTTTGGTTGGTAGCGACACCACAAGTAAAAATTTTCGAGTAAACATTTAAGCTTACAATAGTGTGTTGGCTTTTTCATCATTGGGTGCACGAATAGATGACTCTCTCTTTCGCAATAGTAGTGTCTATACTTTCAAGGTGCATTGGGGTGTATATCATCAGATTGCGTCCTTGGTCCCCAATAATATGTACAATCCTAAGCCATAGTTGTATGTGTTTAATACTGAGCACGAATTGCAAAATTGACTAGGTGCCATGAATGGATTGGAATCCATGGACCTGGAAGCACTTCTAATCCATTTGCATAAGCTTTCAGTATGTGGGAAGAATGTTGAGTGACAATCTGGGTTTGGAATTGAAAATGACTATATATGAGACGAAGTCCACATCTAGGCAATACTCAATGCCAATAGCTTCTGAGATTGATGCAATCATGATTGGTCAAGGTGACGATCATAATGTTGGTCGCTGCGATATTTTGTTGCATACTCGAGAAGAAACAGGCAACCGGACAACGACTACAACACCAATGGGGGCTTGCTTGTGCTAGCAAGAAAATGAGCAACGGTGGCCTTTGTTCATTCAATGTGAAGCCGTTGGCTTTTCTTTTCCTTTCTAGCCGTTCCTTTGGAGAACAAGGGTTAACCCTAGTTAGGCATGTTTATGTTTTTTGAAGTGAAGGGGGAAATTTTTATCCCACTTAAAAAAATGGTTACTCCTAGTACTTGAGAACAATGGCTATGCCATCCACTCTCATCATTGTCTTGGCTTCACACTTGTTCTCAACATTCTAAATTGTATGAAACAGTATTATTTGTTGTTATATTCAGTGGTCAGACAAGGATCACTCTACAGTAACTGGTAACAGTTTGCTAACCTCTTGCTTAACTGCTTTAAAGTAGTATCAGTGAGTTTGCTTCTCCGCATTTCAGTAACAGTTCTGAGACTTATCTGCCTTTGTGGTGATTCATTGTCATATTCTTCTCCTTTTTTGATGAAAAATGAAGTTCTTATGGTAACAAAGTTGAGCTGAAGTACCTTAGCTTTCTGCTGCGCGTCATGCAGGGAAATGTAATTGGTCGTGGTATAATTCAGTGGTGCAATGATGGACCTCCTGTAAGTGATCTCCATTGACTCTGCGATTAAATCATCTTGTGTGTAGCCATTCTGTTTATTCACTTACAACTAAACAAAAAGTTGGGATGAAAACTCTTGCCTAAGGGCATCAATGGTACACCATACTTGTTTCACATTGTATTAAGAATTTCGAATTCTACAGGTATTAGAAGTATATGCACACGCACAGCATTTGGTGAGGTGTAATCACTTTACTTCACTTCTTTTTCTATTAATGTGCATTCTGACCACGTTAACATGCTTAAGTTCCTTCTACCACGTTAACATGCTTAAGTTTCTAGTAAAGCAAACTGAATTTTTCATTTGGCTACTAAGTTAGATGCGCCTCAGCAAAGTTTATTTTTCCTTCATACATAAACTTCTGCCGCTATTTTGTCCATGGTGAGTGAAAAACTTGTTCCCACAAGCTATGTGAATGACGAGGATGATTGTGCATCATCAACAAGTTAAAAAAATAAAAAAATAAAAAAAAAATTGGGTGGGAGAGAAGGGGAGTGCGCCTCCCAAATCCCAGGATGAGTGGCCTGCGAAGTCCTCTGAAAGGGTATTGATATGCGTCTTTCCCCATTTGTTTGTAATATGGTGGGAGGTTGGGGCTGTCATGGTATTGCCATGGAGGGGGCGAAAGCTTTACGTTAGAAGACAAGATTTGAGGAACCCATGTTTGTATGTCCACCTGAGTATTGTGAAGGAGATAATACGTCCGCCTTCAGAGCTCCCCCTTGCACGCATAAATTTATTTTTTTTGCTTTACGCTCTCATGGACCTTGAATACTGACTGCACATAAAATATATTAAACTGTCTCCCACTTAATGCATGTGTATGTATAAAGGGATAGGGCTAGATAAAGAAAAACCTAATGTGAGTTCTAACAAGGTCCATTGAGTGGACAATGAGTCTGAGAAGTACGGTTGCAGGTCTGGGCTTGGGTTGGCTGTTTGGGCAATGTGCGGGCCAGACAGGTGTGTGGACAGGGCAGGGCACCAAGAGGCAGGCCAACAACAACTGCCTCATCATCAGTGCTACATTTGCACATCAATAGAACCTTCTAGGGATTTACTTGTCATATGCCATGACCCCATTGTGAGCCCTAGTCCAGGGACATGTCAGGCACGAGCTATGTAGGTCACACCTATGTTGTTATGTGTCACTTAACCTACTTGGGAGAACATAGCATTTAGGTCATCCTAGAGTAGATGCATGTAGCAAGCATGTAGAAGCAAAGGCTTAGGCTAGCCTTTGGCCAGGCTTAGGAAGACTTGCATATGGGCTACCCAATGGCCAGCCCATGGGCATCGAGCCTAGGGGAGAGCCATAGTCGGCCAGTGGTCGGCCAGCAGCATACGGTGGCTGCATAGTCAAATGTGTGAAATACATAAGCATAAAATTCAGCATGTCATGGACAGTTTGCACCAGGCCAACTTGCATACATATGGCTGACTAGCATTTGTTTGTCCTCCTAAACTGGCCGACAGCGCAAGGCATGTCCGACTTGCAGTAGGGGTCCTATATAAGTGCCCTTCAGCCCATTCATTTAATCATCTCATTCTTGCATAAATCAGCACTGAACAAAACAGTTACAATGGTTGCTGAGTCTTCTGGCTTGTGCATACATCTCTACAGTAGAGCACCTTCGTGTGCTACAGTCCAAGGCAGCCAGAAGTTATCTTCAGCATTCAGCCATCAGTCCTGCATCCCCTCAACAGATTTGGGTGTGCATATTGGCACGTGAAGTGGCTTCTAAGTTGTCTACAAACCGTATGACGGTTCAGCCAATGTTTGGTCTACCTCGTCCATGCATTTTGTATTCCATAGTCAACCGTCATCAAGAAGTTCTTAGTAAAGTCCGCATTGTAAAGTTCTCCAAAGTAGTAAAAGCAAATACTCCTGCTTGCATGAGGGGGCCCTTAAGTGGGTAGTTGGGACTCCATTTGGTGTTGACTCTATGTTCTATCTCTACAGCTCTATCTCCTTGTTCAAGAATTAAAGTGAATTGCTTAAACTCACTCAAACATAAAGGTATAAGAAGGTCTTGCTGTGTGTTACACGATCATACCGGTTGCATGCTACATTGGTATCAGAGCTTCGAGGTGTGACCCACCAACCTTGGCTACCCAAAGTGAGAGCATCCCATGGATGGTCTACTGAGGTTAGGAAAAGCCACCCAGCCATCCACCGTGTCAAGAGAAGAAGAATAAAGCTTCAAAGAAGACACTAGCGAAGAAGAAAGCATAAGACACCACAAAAGAAGAAAAAATGCTTCAGCAAAGTAACAAAGATTTCATCCAAGAGTTGATGGAGCAAAACAGACTACTGAAAGGAGGTAGAAAAACTTAAAAGAGCAGCCTAAAGAGTAGGATCCCATAGAATTCGAATGCATGCTTCTCTCGATGGAGCAACAAAGACGTTAGGAAGCCAAATACAAGGTTGAAGAAGACCGGTGCACGCTGAACTTGCGGCTTTGGGGCATCAATGCAGGCAACTCCAACATCAGTGGACATAGGCAACTTTACAAGCCAATGTAATAATGGCAGTACTCCCCCAATAGGAGATGATGTTGAATGGAGGTAAGCCCAAGCAAGACCAATGAGGCTCCAAACCCCAGTAGCATCAACAACAGTCATCATCCGAGCAGGTGAAGGGAGCACATACCAACAAGGATAATAAGGATAGTAAGAAAGATGCAGCTTAGACATTGAGTAGGACAAAGGTTGAAAACCTAAGAAGATGCTTGAGGAGAAGGCCAAGGAGGGCATTACATGAAGATATCTCCAACCAGAAGAGCAAAAGTAGTACTAGGCAGAGAACCAATGTGTTTTTTTTGTCATCATGAGGGGTATAGTAGGAAGGATTATACCAAGTGGCAGTCTAAGAAGGCCGCCAAGTAGCCATCCTATATAGTGGCCACTGTTGAAGCTACACCTACACCTCCAACCTGAGTCTCTAATGCCATCAGCTTTTACCCTCTGGAATCCAGTGCCTGCAATGGTATTTGATGATAAGCAAGAGGGCAAGATTGTGGGGCAGAAGCAAGCTGTGATCCGTGCCTATGGCTCAACGAAGGAACAACAACTCATTGTCCTCGTCGACATGGGTAGTTCTGAGGATGCCATCGCTACATAGTTGGCCGCTAAGACGGGTTGTATCTTAGTACCATACCATTTACTTATGGACAGGTTTACATCTGGTCTCCACATGCATATCACTCAGCAAGCTTATTAGTTTTAGCTCCAAGTTCAGAAGGCCACATTCTCGCAAGACTTCATTGTTTCACTTCTCTTGGGGTTTGAGATGCCTCTTGGCATCCAATGGTTTAGATAGTTTGCACCCATTCATAATTGGAGGTAGGACATCTTCACTATTGTTGATGGTTTACCTAAGCTTGTCATGATTTGTGGCGGATAGGAACATTCTTGGAATTCCATACATTCCACATCACAGATTGACTCTTCCTTTGATGAACGCTAGCTACTACTATTTTGAAGCTGAATTGCAATTGTTCCCCATTAGTGAAGCCCACTTCAATCAACTAGAAGGTCTAGAAAATGGGGTGAAGAATGAGAGGAGGCATGGACCCCTTACCCCAAGGTTGGCCATTGATCAGGTTGTTGAAGGACCCCACCAACAAGATGATGGCCCACCTACGTGTAGCCTCTTCCAAACTTATTTGCCTTGTTGGCTTCCACCCATATGGCCTATCCCCATCTTGCCAACCGCTGAAGATTTCATCCTCATCTACCAAGCTTGGATTCTACTACTCTGGGACTAGTCCCAAAATGTAGCTTCGTAAAACCTTCTAGAATCTTTTGATTAAACATCCTTTAAACATTGGAGGTTCTATGAGGAAGTGATACTAGGGTTAGATCAATTTTAAGTCAAATAAGCTTTCTCAAAAACCCTCTTTAAAACCCTGGTTTAAATGGGTAAATCTCTGCAAATTCTTGGTCATAAAACACCCTAAAATGAAATGCTCAAAAGATGAGCTCACAAAGTTCTCAATTTCACTTACAAGCTCAACTTGAATTCCATAGTAAATCTCAGATGCTCATAATCTTAGCAAGTGGCATGGAGAAAAACCCAGAAGAGCAAGATTTATCCCATGCACCTCTCCAATGGCTTGGGGCTCCCCTATAAGGGCAAGAAAGACCATGCTTTAGAGGTGTTCTCTCCATGCTTCTCCTCACGATTGTGGGGTGGGATCTCTCTTGGGTGCCGTGCTCTTCATTGTGCCCGTCTAATGAATTGCGTTGGTGGTGGCTTCTTGGGGCTTGTGCGCGTGCCTCTTGTCCTTGTAGTCTTGAGAGATGGGCTTGATTCTTCCACCACTATCGGTTACCTCTCCCGATTGAGCACGTTGAGCTCCTAGGACAATCTTTTGCATAGAAAATCATGAAGAAAAATTGGTAGAGTTTTCCTCCCCAAATTACCAAGTAAAGAATCCTTGAGATGATATGCTAGCTTGGTTCAATCAAATGGTCACGGCTCGAGCTGCTCCTACCAACTTTCAAACACTTTGAAAATTTTTAGTTTCCTCACGACTAATAACTTGAGGCTCTCAACCATAGGCCATGCATCTACCAACAAACATTTTAATTAAAATTATTAAATACATGCTTATCCCCACTTGAGACAGGGTTTCTATGCCAATCTTTATTCCATCATAACTTTCACATTTAAAACTTCTATTTGAAAGCCGTTTGAGTCTTGGGCACATTTCTCACTTTTAAAATAACAAAAAATTGATAAATTAATTCTAGCCAAAGTTCCAATTAATTTGACTTTGTAATTGCCCCGCATGGGGTTGAGCACAATCTTGATACGCACTTAAACTAATTATATTATTAAACAAGATGAAACGGCACAAAAACCAAACAAGCTAGCAATGCTGAAATTTAAATGACACAGGCAATAGGGCTGAAAAGGGGCGATCCCCCTTGTAATATGATTGTATCACCAAGGATTTCTCAAGATACAAGCTTCTTGGGCATTACATGCTATATTTTCCATGACAATCATGCAATGAAAACACTTTCCAAACATGATTTGTCGTAGTCGGCGTTGATTCCACAACTTTTGTCGCGAAGAACCTCACACCTGACATTACATACCTAGGCAAACCGGAATACCATGCGGATCAAAGTCCCAGCCTCTCATATCGAGCGTGCTAGCCCTTGGTGTAGACATAAGTCCCATACCATGAGGTGCCAAGTCCACATGACGCTTTTCGTAGACATAAGTCCTCTGCCATGAGGCATCATGTCCACACTATGGAACCCGTCCATAGGTTCGGAAGGATAGAGAATGTCCATGTCATTTGCATGCACATGGACATGCTTAATCTGGTTTCATGAGAGTTGGTAGCCAGATGGGGCTGCCCAAGAAGCTTTAATGGAGCACTCCAAGGGTTGAAGTTCATCCAAAAGGTGGAGCCAAGGGTGCCAGGATTAGTTTCAAGAAGAAGGATTCATATTTGTGTTTAGGGACAGGGCAAGAAGGCACGGGGACAAAGTGGAACAGATGCATAGATCTCTACATTAGATTTGGATTGGAATAAGAGACAAGGCAAGGTTTTCAGTGCCAGGAAGGGAAGGATGACAAGTTTGGAAGTCCATGTGGAGACAAGGGATGATGACAATCATCCAAGGACAATGGTTGGAATCCCATCATCAAGTTTAGTCGAAGGGGATGTCATGTGCTTAATCCTAGGCTAATCCCTGATTTGCAACAGATAAACATTAGGGTTAGGGCAGGAGCCAGGCTTAAGAAAAGGCTTAGTGTGGACAAAGGTAAAGTCGGCCAGACTTTTGTAGAGATTTACCTCAGGTGAGTGGTGATTATGCGGTTTTTGTGTCCATTGAAGGTGGCCGACAGAAGTTGGCCAATTGGTCTAGTTGCCAAGGGCCTATAAAAGGCCATGTTAGTTCATTGTTAATCTTCTCACTCCCCAATGGAGTAGGGTCATAGCTAGGCTTTTTGTTATCCTTTTGGAAGGCTGAAGGGCATAGAATACGTCTCTTTTGTACTATATAATATATTGAAAATACAACTCTCTCTCTCTCTCTCTCTCTCTCTCTCTCTCTCTTCTTTGTCTATGCTGATTGTTCTTGCATCAAGAGTTCCTATGCAGTGCTGAGGGCTGAAAGAAGACTACCCAGAGCTTCCGCATATCACAGTCCAAACAGTGACATCCCCTCTGGCTTCTAAACAGTTTGTCGCAACTGAAAAAGTGGTTGGAATAAGGGTTTCCAAGCTATAGAGGCTCATAGATCACCATGGTGGGTGTGTAGGAGAGAGAGATGAAATAGAGTTGAAGTAGGGAGATGAGGCTCAAGCCATGGCAGTGATGCACGAGAGAGAGAGAGAGAGAGAGAGAGAGAGAGAGAGAGAGAGAGAGAGAGAGAGAGAGAGAGAGAAAGGTGTATTAACGTCTTCAAAAGGCCAAAATGACCTATGAGACCAAAAGGTTTCATCATATCCATGTGGTACGTCATCCAGGGTACAAAATAGTAATAAAGAAAGATAACAAAAATCTAGAACTATAAAATCTACTCTAGGTACATGAGCAGAGAGCTCTCATATCACCCTAATACATCCCTCATGGGTGGTTGTGACATGGTGCTCAAGGTGGTAAAACTCAGCCGGCGCGAGAAGGTCCTACGATGATGAAAGAGTGCATAGAGCGGAAGCAAAGTGGCACTAGAATGTGCTGAACAGAGACTGCAAGAGAGAGAGAGATATGGAGAGAACTATGCTGAATACACTGAAGCAAAACAGTCCCAAGCACGAGACACAGATAGTCTCATAAGTGAGGGAGCAAAATATGTACAAGACTGAATGAGAAAAGAGAGGCCAGCACCCACTATTTATAGTAAGGGAATGTTGGCCGACTGGAGCTGATAAACAGGCCGACTGGTAAATGCCAGAAAGGCTGGGAAAAATCCCAGAAAAATAGTAGAAAAAGGGGTGGCCAGCCCACAAGCAAGGGCCATGCAAAAGGGACCAAATGGGCACCATAAAAGAGGAGAATCTGGGGATGAATGTCTAACACCCCCTCTCAGCACCAGATGCTGAACAAACTCCGAGAATCCGAAGATGAGGAGCCAAGGAAGCTTGAGAAACCGGCTTGGTGAACAAATCTGCAGCATTCTCTACGGAAACAATACTCCAAACGCAAATCTCCAGCAAGAACCTGTTCACGAACATAGTGATACTGAATCTCAATCTGTTTCGTGGAAGCATGAAACACAGGGTTCTTGGTGATGGCGATGCAACTCTGATTGTCACACCAAAGAAGAGTAGATCCGGTAGGAGGACAACCGACTACCTGCATGGAACATAGGGTGCGATGGTGATGCAACTCTGATTGTCACACCAAAGAAGAGTAGATCCGGTAGGAGGACAACCGAGCTCCTCCAATAATCTCCGCAACCATATTGCCTCACATGTAGCATAACTAACTGCACGGTACTCCACCTCGGTAGAGGAAAGCGCCACAGTAGGCTGCTTTTTACTACTCCAAGAAATGGCTCCAGACCCAAGTGAAAAAACACAACCCGTGGTCGAACGCCGTGTATTTGGATCTCCAGCCCAGTTTGAGTCAGACCATCCAACAAGAGTGCGTCCTTGGCCATAAAAGATGCCAAAAACCAGAGTGCCACGCAAGTACCGAAGAACTCTGAGAGCACACCGCCAATGCTGCTGACGGGGTTTGGATGAGAAGAAACTCAATAAACTGACTGCAAAGTATATGTCCAATCGGGAGTAGGTCAACCATACCAAACAACCGACGAGAACCCGATACTGTCCCTGATCAGTCCCTGGAGAAGCATCAAGTGAAGAAAGCTTCTCACCAATATCCATAGGAGAAGATACTGGTTTGCACCCAGTCATCTGAAATCTGTCGAGAATCTCCCGAGTGTACTTCTGCTGTCCTTCGAGGTCTGCCAAATCTCAAAGCCAAGAAAATAATGCAAGAGGCCAAGATCCGTCATCTCAAACTCCGTCTCCAAAGCATCCATAACAGAACGGATCCGTACAGAATAAGAACATGTAAAGATGAGGTCATCAACATAGACCACAATGATAACAATCAACCCCCTCTCAATCAAGGAGGATATAAAGGTTCGAATCTGCGTGAGAACGACGCAGGCCGAGCTTTTGGAAGAAGTCATCAATCCGTTGGTACCAAGTCCACGGAGCCTGCTTTAGACCATATAAAGCCTTCTTCAGTCGGTACACATGATCGTGTTTGCCCGAAACAACAAATCCTGGCGGCTGATCAATATAAACCTCCTGTGTAAGCTCTCCATTGAGGAAAGCCGACTTGACGTCCATCTGGAAAACAGGCCATCTATGATGTCCTGCAAGTGCAAGAACGGTGCGAATGGTAGTCATCCGGGCCATCGGAGCGAAGGTCTCATCAAAGTCGACACCAGGGCGCTAAGCATAACCCTTGGCAACCAACCTCGCCTTGTGCTTGTCCAAGCTTCCATCAGCTCGGAACTTTGATTTGAAAATCCAATGCACACCAATCATCTTACGCTGCAGAGGCTGAGGCACCAAAATCCAAGTGCCATTCTGTTCGATAGCATCCAGCTCTGTCTGCATAGCACGACGCCAAGGCTCATGTGAAAGAGCCTCGTCTACAGAAGTGGGATCAGAAGGACCATTAATGATTGTAGACATAAGAGCATAATTAACAAACATGTCCTCCTCATGAATTTGTTTCCTTGGAACTTTGGAAGAGTGCCGAAGAGAACCAGGCGGAGGAGCAGAAAGAAGCTCACGTAATCTGCTCGAACTCGGCGGAGGAGGAGCAGGGTCATCATCATCTGACTGACTATCCTCAGCTGGAGGTGTATCAGAAACAACGGGAGTAGGAGGAGGAGGAGGAGGAGGTGGAGACGGAGGTGAAGGAAGTAGAAGCTCACCACCCCCCTCTGAAGATGTAGGAGTCTCGTCGAACACCACATCACGGCTCACAACAACTTTATTGGCCTGAGGATCATAAAGACGATATGGCTTGGACACAGTGCTGTATCTGAGAAAAGTCATGCGCTGAGACTTCGAGTCCAACTTGGAGCGGTGCTCCTCAGGCACATGAACATACGCCGTACACCCAAATATCCGGAAATGAACAACGGAGGGCTTCTCACCATGGAAAGCCTCATATGGAGTTTTGTCGGGAAGAGTAGTAGTAGGAGACCTATTCTGAATGTAGACAGCAGTGGAAGCCGCCTCAGCCCAGATCCGTCGAGGTAATGAAGAATGCTCAAGCATAGCACGGGCCATCTCCATAATGGTCCTATTCTTTCTCTCGGCAACTCCATTCTGTGATGGAGTATATGATGTAGTAAGCTGTCTTCGAATGCCATGTGTCTTGCAATATTGCTGAAACTCCTGGGATGTGAACTCACCCCCTCCATCGGTCCTGAGAGCCTTGACCGAGTGACCGGTCTCTTTTTCCAC
Source organism: Cibotium barometz (assembly GCF_041138505.1). Taxonomy (NCBI): domain Eukaryota; kingdom Viridiplantae; phylum Streptophyta; class Polypodiopsida; order Cyatheales; family Cibotiaceae; genus Cibotium; species Cibotium barometz. Next base: position 35,351,447 of record NC_141049.1, on the reverse strand, counting down.
CTCAGCTTTCCAATCACAGAAGTGATGAAAAGTCTTATCCTTGGTCTTCAAAAAGAAAACCCAAGTATATCTGGTAAAATCATCCCGAGCATGTACAACGCCTCACTCAAAGACGCGGTACTCATAGGACCACATAAGTCTGCATGAATGACAGCAAGTGATGTCGAAGATCTGTTTGTCGCCTCCTTCGGAAAGGCGGCTCGGTGTTGCTTCCCCTGTAAACAAGAGGAATAGGCAGAGATGGAGCCTTGATGGTCGGTAATCCTTCAACAAACCCATCCTTCGAAGCTCGCTGCAGAAGCTGATCAAATGGCCAAACCGAGCATGCCAAAGAGCAGAAGAAGCACCAGAAGAAAGCAGAGCGGTCAACTTGTAGAGACCACTATCTTGGACTCCTTGAGCCAAGATGCTACCAGTCGCTTTATCACGAATGGTAATCTCATAACGAGAAAAGATCACCTCCGCACCCTGAGCTGTAAGAGCACTCACTGACAAAAGGTTAAAAGCCAAATCTGGAATATACAGTACGTTAGAGAAGTACCGCTTGTCCTCGTCAGAACGGAAGATGGGGATAGTGCCATGACCATGCATTAGCACAGAAGAAGAATCACCCAGAGTGATCTCGCCTGATCTGGCAGTGAAGTCCTCGAACCAATCTCGATGGGGTGTCATATGAGCACTAGCACCGCTATCAACAATCCAAGACCATGATTGAGAAGTCACAAGAGCAAGTATACGCCGAGTACCTGCTAAGAGAAGAATGCCATCATCCTTCTTGGGTTGAGACACCGCCGTTGAGGAAGAGTTCTTTGCTGCTTCATCACGCTTCTTCTTGTGACATTGGGGTGACTTGTGACCCTTCTTGCCACAATAATGACATTCAATGTCCTTATTCTTTGAAGATTTGTTGTCTTTATCCTTGTCGGAATCCTTGGAGTTCTTGTGAGAAACCTCTTTTCCTTTCTTTTGTCGAGTCTTCCCTTTATCTCGTGTTGCCAAAGCTCCATCAAGGCCACCGGAGGTGCCAGTCCGCTTCTCAAAGCGAGACTCAATCTACATAACGGAGAGGAGAACTTCCTCCCAAGTAACTGGAACAGGACGAGGAGAAGAAACCAGAGACTGAAAGTATGCATCAAACCTCTCTGGAAGTTTGGAGAGCAGCTGAATAGCCATATCCTCAGTGGAGATGTCCTTGCCACAAACAGCAAGCTCGTCCCGGAGATCTTTCATCTTCGAGATGAAAGCAGATAAAGATGGAAAGGCAGAAACTGATAAGTTCATAAGTTGCTTTTCCAACGCCAAAATCCGACCCGGAGACTCGATCTCATAGAGATTTGCAAAAGCCTTCCAAACTTCATGTGCAGCATCTGCTGTACGCACATGAGAGAGAATAGCATCCTGACAGTTCAACATCAGAAAGGAGAAAACGCGTCGATCATTCGACTGCCAAATATCAATCTGTGCCTGAGTCGCACCATCGGAAGCAAGGGTGGGAGGGGTGGCATTGGCTGGTGTAACAAGCCAATCCCAAAGATCCACACCACGCAAGGCCGATTTCACCTTCCATAGGGTGTAGTTGGAACCATCCAACTTGGCAGACTCAAGCAAACATATGAAGAGAAGTCGGTGCAGCCATCACAAAAGCTTGGGCTCAATCTCAGAAAATGCACAAACTCTGAAAAAGAAGTGTCCTCCACAGGTACCAAGAGTGCTACCAAAGCCTGCAACACCACAAACCCCCTCTGCAAAGGGGAAAGGGCCACTGGAGAGGAAAACGCAGCACAGGAAGGCTGCTGTCCTGTAGAAAACAGGCCGCCTATTGTCCAATCTCCAAGTGGAAAAACGCTGATCAGAAAACGCCAGATGGCTGCTGTTGGAGAAGCCAAAACTGGAGGGGAAAAGACCAGAAGTTGCTGTCCAGAAAACGCAGCAGCAAGGGCTGTGGATCTGGGAGAAAAACGCAGAGGAGAAGGTGCTGAAAACAGGGCTGAATCTGGGGCAGCAGAGAGGTTGCTAAACCGGGAGCGATGATACCATGAAAGAGTGCATAGAGCGGAAGCAAAGTGGCACTAGAATGTGTTGAACAGAGAGTGCAAGAGAGAGAGAGATATGGAGAGAACTATGCTGAATATACTGAAGCAAAACAATCCCAAGCAAGAGACACAGATAGTCTCATAAGTGAGGGAGCAAAATATGTACAAGACTGAATGAGAAAAGAGAGGCCAGCACCCACTATTTATAGTAAGGGAATGCTGGCCGACTGGAGCTAATGGACATGGCCGACTGGTAAATGCCAGAAAGGCTGGGAAAAATCCCAGAAAAATAGTAGAAAAAGGGGTGGCCAGCCCACAAGCAAGGGCCATGCAAAAGGGACCAAATGGGCACCATAAAAGAGCAGAATCTAGGGATGAATGTGCTAACAGATGATGGAAGATGATTGCCCAGATCCTCCTGTGGTGGCGTGGCTGTGGGCGAGGGCCATGGGGTCTAGGGCATCGAGCTTTGCATAACTCAGTGGCTTTGTCGAGTGTCACACCTCTCGGCCGAGCTCCTACACTAGCCTGTGGTTCTGGTATGGTGGGTGGATCGGCCCTCGGAGCGTTGGTTTGGAAGAAGTCGGTGAGAGCTCTCTATTTGGTCCTTGAGCAAGTACAACTGATCTGGATCTCACTAAGGACTCCGTGTGTCTGCGGAGCTTTAGAAGAAAAAAGTCCTAGGCATCTTTGATTCGGGAAGTCCATGATCGTGGAAAGTGGTCCGAACCCAGCTTGGAAGAGGCAGTGGAACCTCCCCTGAATCTCATAGTATACAGGGCATCGGCATATGTAATGATCCTCTGTCTCGGGCTCTGTGAGATTGTGTGACAGAGCTGGCATATCTTGTCCTTTGGTGAGGCCGCCTTGGGCCCATATCTGGCAGTCTCCACTCTCAGCTAGTGGGACGAGGTGCGGATTTGGCCGATTGCACATCTCACCCCAAAAGATAGGTTTGTGTCGTTGTAGCGTGGGGTGATGAAGCCATCCTCTGTCAAGCATAGGAGGTGATCTATAGAAGGCCATCTTCGTCCCCAGTGGACGACTATGTGATAACCCTATTCCGCTTTGTGCGGCTGAGAGCAAAAGACGGGGCCTCTATGCTGCACTGGAACGGGGGGAGTGCCTCCATCTGCATGCTGTGCATGCCAAACCAAGTGCCTACATGTGCATACCAGCACTCTGTAGCTCCCTTGAGTGTCAGCCGTCATGAGGACCACAGGGCTAGCTAGGGGTATCTATCTAGTGGAAGCTCCCATAGCTTGTGCCAGTATGTCAACTCTCTGGAATAGAGCCTCTGTCACTATCGGTGCAGCCCCCATCTTTGCCCGCACAATCTCATGTGGCACTGATGGCTTACTCCTAATCATGTGCAAAATCATTGCCACTAGGGCCTCTCCATCAGCCTCCACCCATCATAGACCTCCTTTGTATCTGTCTCGGCTGTCTCTCAAAGGTGGGACCCCAGATGGGGGCACCATACAGTAGTGCACAGGTGTAACTAGAGTATCAAACAGCCAAAGCTTCGTCCTTGGTTCCTGAAACTGTATCTTTGAGCATTGCCTCTCTAGCGAGCCAAGGGCTGCTTATACCCTCATCAATCTAGCTTCGGCCGCCTTTTGCATCGAGAACTAAGGTCCAACAAAGTGATCCCAAGGTATACATATGAAGTAACATACTCCACAGGCTCTCCACTGTATGTAAACTGTACTGCTACTTATCCACCGTGGGGAGGTGTTAAAGATCATGACCTTGGTCTTTCCAAGGTTCACAGTCAGGTCCCGGTCCTCACAAAAGGCCCGTAATGCATCCAAATGTCTCTGCAGCCCAATATCATCTGCATACAAGAGGATCGGTATCAAGACTCCTGCTAAATGTTCTTCTGGTCCTCCCTGTTTGTCTATGTAATCCGAGATCTTGCAACTGGCTTAGTGGCTTATGAACATGGTTTAGAGGCTAAATGCATGGCTTAGAGGTTCATAAAGCATGACTGCAAAGGACTTAAGAGGTCAAGTCCTGCCCGGGGGACAAAGATTGCTTGCATTGGCATACCATCCCACACACCCCCCCTCCCAAAGCAGGGGAAAAAAGGGAATAATGGAGATGCCTTTTATAGAAACAAGGTGTTATAAAATCCAAAAGGATCCAAAAATATGTAATTTAGATTTTGGGGGACTACCCGGACAGAACCCAACGCATAACAACAGAAAAGATCGTTAACAAACTTCCTGCATGACGTCGATGATGATCTGATGTCGTCTTCTTGCGTTGACATCTCCAAGATTCCAACACTTGATGGTCAAGTGTGGGACTTGTAAGGAACATATGCTTCGTGATGGTGCTTGCAGTACTGATAGGCACAATCCTTTTTGGCATGATGGCTAGGGTAGAGAACCCGAGGGAACCAATGAGCTCCTTTTTACTCAAAGAGATTCTGATATGATTACTTGATATCTTGCTGCATGTGCAAGATTGTTGTTGCAGAGGCCAATGGAGTAGACGAGCACCAAGGAGAAGTTGGGTCCATGATAGGCCATAGAGATGTTGTACCTGATGCTGTTGGAGATCACAGGCAAGAAGTCGATGGTGAGGCAGAGGAGCCATAGCAGAAGGCAGAAGAGGGCACTCAGGTTTGCACAAAAAACGCAGCGAAGGGGCTGACTGTAGAGGAGTGGGCCGCCTAGGAAGAGGTCGCAACATGTTGAATGTGAGGCTGCAAGCACTGCTGCAGGATCAGCGGCGGCAGTGTATTGGAAGTGGTGGCAGCCTTAATGATGATTATGATAGCGGCTAGCATCAAAACTCATATCTAATGATGTTGATGATGACGCCTCACTTCAAAAAACAGCAAGTTGTGCAGTTGGTGAAGAATAGCTAGACAAAAAAAAAATGCAGCATGTGATGATGGTGGAGCATGGCTATGAACACATGAAACAAAAAAACTTTTATGGTGGGGCAGCAAAGAAAAACACAGAAACCCTAGAAGTGTAGGAAACCCTAAACATGCAAAAAGCCTAAAAACGCAGATGTGGTTTAGCCTAGCTTTGATACCATGTTGGAATAAGGGGTCCCAAGCTATGGAGGCTCATAGAACACCATGGTGGGTGTGTAGAGAGATGAAATAGAGCTGAAGGAGGGAGATGAGGCTCAAGCCATGGTAGTGATGCACAAGGATGAGAGAGAGTGAGAGAGAGAGAGGGAGAGAGAGAAAGATGTGATACTCAAGCCAAGAGAGCAAGTTTGCACAACTCAAATGTTATTCACTGTGGTAATGAATCCACCCAAATACATGCTTTTACAGAAATACATGCTTTTACAGCACCAAGGCCTTATGTTTTGACCCATCATAAGAGGGTGTTCACAGTGCACACCTAGTGTGTTCACACTCGTAATGACACTTGACCAGATTCCAGACTAACTCCGAAATTCCCAACAAAAGCTTCCAAGTATGCTTCTAGGGATTGCGGAAGTATACCTTATCTATCCACTTAGCATCCATAGGTGAATAGTTCTTGAACTTCACAAGGTAGCGTCTTTGAAGTTTGCCACCTACAAGCTTACACTCCTTGTGAAACACAATCTGCACTGGTTGTAATACCTCTTTTAGCTCATCCACTTCAAGTGGATCTTCATAACTGGCTCTTTAGGCTCCGGTCCCATGAAATGCAGTGTATTCGGCTGAATTTGCAGTCTCACTTTGCCCATTTGTTTGAGGATGATAGGTGACGAAAACTTCAGCTCAGTGCCCACATTGTCAAAGAGAGCTTTCCAAAAGAGACTTGTTGTTTTGGGAATTGCAGTTGATTGTAAGGATAAGTCACATGTTGTTTTTGAGTCATTCAACCACTTTATACTTTAAGGGGGAATTGCTGGATAAATATTAAATCCTCATTGGCTGTATAACTGACTAATGTGGCTCATTTATACTCTGGGTTTTTGTACTAGCATAGACTTACTAGTTTTAGTGTAAAATCTTTTACTTTTTGTGGAACTGGAAGTTAGGGTTGGATCTAATCTTTTATCTTTATGATATCACTTTGAGTTCTGTAAGTCAAATTGTAAATTATTTGGGAAAGGATTATTTTTGGAGGTGATGCCATGGGACATCATAAGTATAAGATTATGGGGAAAGCAGGAAAGCATATCATGAAAAATAAAGCAGGACAGCCAACTCTTACATTTCGAGAACCAATAAAAGCATCAATGCAGCCTAATGGAGCCCACAATGCGCGAGCGCGCACACTTCGTGCGGGGCTGTTGAGTATGGATCCATAAAATTGTTTGGCCAGGACCAAAAGGCTGTACACTGACATTTAGACTGTGTTAACCTGCTGTTTTCTCCTTGATTTAAGCTGAGCTAGAGCTGTTGCCTCTTACTATGTACAAGCCTTTTCGTTTGCTGAGATCTTACTTTTTTAGGGCTGGCTGTACTGAAACTCTAGCTGGTGGGTTACCTGTGCAAAGTCTAGGAAATCCTAGAAGAAGGCAGGGTTGGCGGTGCTTGAATGCGAGATTTGACTAGCCAAATCTGGTCCCTAGTTTTGTGTATAACATGCATACTATCTTAACTATTTGCTTGTGCTGTGTAAATTGTTTGAATTTTGGTTGTGTTGAAAGAATCAATCAGATCTCCCTATTGCTCTGCCTTAAGTGCCAAAAGAATTCAATGTGCATGTTTTGAAGGCATCTGGTTGAGCATGAAATCATGGCATGTTTTATCAGGTGAACAATATGATATCTCTTGGTGGACCTCATGCAGGCACAGCATCGGTTCCACTATGTGGGGTAAGCCATTTTTGTCATCAATGGTGTCATGGCCATAAATGCATGTTCATAAAGTTTCTACCTGGGTGTAAAAGCTTGAATTGTAGAAGGTAGTTTTCTGATGAATAGCTTTGGAGTAACGAGAGTAGAGAAGGTATTTGCACATGGGTAGGGACTTCAAAGCACAAATGCTGGTAGTTTTTATGATAATGATAAGAGAGCCAAGCCTTGATTCTTAAAAGAGATGTTGCATGACAGTTGGATGATAATGCTTTGCATGCAGAGTGGGGTCTTCTGTGAGTTTGCTGACTTATTGATGGAGCTGGGAGTATATACTTCCTATGTACAGGTATAACTTTCGGATTTCTTACCTAAAAAAAGTTATATGCTCCTTTGCTAAGCTCGATAAATGTGGGCTTTACCTTCAGGAGCATCTTGGACCAGCTGGTTATGTGAAAATCCCCACGGTGTGTAGCAATATAATATATCCCTTCTTGTGTTAGATGTCTTTTGAATAAGCAAACATGGAATGGTGCATATGACAAGTACCTTCCCTTGTTTGCTCTTTTGTGGTTAGGATCTGAAAGCTTATTCAAAGGGATGCAAGTTTCTTCCAAGGCTAAACAATGAGCTTGAAGACAGTCGTAATACGACTTACAAGGAACGCTTCAGTAGCCTGAATCAGCTCATACTAATCATGGTTAGTTGCTTTGGCCTAGCTCAGTGCTCTGGTGCAGATGTCCAAGAATATGGCCTTAACAAAGTTTTTTTTTCTTGATTTCCAGTTTGAGAATGACAAGGTGTTGATTCCACCTGAGACTGCTTGGTTTGGTTACTATCCACCAAATAACCTCAAGACTATCTTGGCTGCAAATGAGGTATGTCAAATGCAGTGTTGTGCTAAGGAGCAAAGGATTTCTACATCTGCAGGCACGCACTCACGCATGCAAGCACAGTAGAGTATGCACGTGTGCTTGTGTTTTGCATGCATTCACATGCATACAAATAACTATCTATGCATGTGCACTAACGAGCATACATACACACGTGCTTTCAAGTAACTGGTGCTACCTTCCTATGTTTTATGCAGACTGATCTATATATAGATGACTGGATTGGTTTGAGAGCCCTAGATGAAGCAGGGAAAGTGAGCTGGCTTTCTTTGCCTGGTGGTCATCTTCATATGAACGAGACAGAGATGACTACACATATTGTACCTTACCTGATAGATTCCAGTGCAGTTATGTGAGTATTGGGATTACAATAATTTGTTTTTGTGAGGTTGATGCGGCCATTGATTGTATGGTCAACTGTGTGTTATTTGGCACACTCGAAGTCCTTTGTGCCTTGTGCCCGCCCCCGTTCTTGTAATGGGTGGCTGTAAATTACTCCCAATGTATACCTAAACATGGAGGATCTCAATCCGGCAAAGTGCCAAGGTTGAACTTTGGTGTTGTGTAAAGTGTGCATGTGAAGTGGTGTAATGTGTGCATATACAGTGTTGTGTAATGTGTGCATGTGCATATAAAGTGTTGCGTAATGTGTGCATATACATCAAAAAAAAATTAGCTTAGCTGTCACGTTAAAACATCGTTCGATCAAAGATGTCAGCCTATGTGTGGACTCACAGCTTGGCATATCTCACATCCTACAAGCTAGGATGTAAGCACTGGTTGATGATTATCTATTTCTGTTGCCTCCCTTTAATGTGAAGAAATGAAAGGGATGATACGCATGACATACGTGGCATTGTTGATGGCAAAATGCATTATGTGGCATTGTTGCTGCGCTGCCCACTATTTGTAGCTGCGCCCAAGCTAGAGCCTCATAGCTGGGCCGCAACCCCCGAGTACAGTACACATCTCCAGCCCTGCCCACAGCTCGTAGCTGAGCCCACCGGCAGCTCGAGAAACTCTCTTAGCCCTCTGTCTGGTGTCTGCAACAGATTGTTGCTCCAGCTCCTCGCCCTTCTCTAGATCTGCAACAGCCAACCGGGAATGAGTGAAAGCAGAAACTATATTTTGTTTGTTTGGTGGGGAAGTCTCGCCCCTTTATAAACAAGGGGTTCACATGGAGAAGAGCCGGAAACTACTCTATACAGACGGATTTGGTCATAATTCTCTCTGAACTAATTAACCTGCTACGCAAACAGAACATGAAGCTAAGAACTCAGCTCAAGCATTTGTGGTGGCCGCTCTGTTCCGCATGGGTCCATGTGTGCGCGGGCTTCGGCATTTGAAAGGCCACTATCAAAGATTCACTTCCCTGTGTTAACTTCGCCAATTAATATGGATTCGACCCCCTTTTACTCGCTTATAAACAGAAGCCCTCCCTATTCTCTACTCTCGTGCTTGCTTGTATGTATTCTCATGGATCTTTGCATAATAGCTTCTTGATGGTTTGCTTTCTTAGTAGGATTGCGGGCAGGTCTCCCCCTTGCTTGATCTTCTTCATTCAGTTTGGAGGCTATTCCCATTTAGGTCTCCATCTAGTCAAAGAGTGATCTATGTTCACTCCCATAGCCATGGAATAACAGAGTGAGAACGTGATAGACGTGCTAGCACACCCATATGGGAAGTTGCATTTGTAACTCTATGGCAAAGTACCGATTAGTGTTTTGCCGAAGGTTAAGATAAGCTATAGTCTTGTATTTGGCATTGACGATGGGGATTAGCTCCTTTTTCGTTCATTCCAAGCTATTGGGCTACTCAAAATTGCTCGATGTAGGAGGTCATACTTTGAAAGGCATTTGGTGTTGGAGCTTTAGAAGTGTCAGATCTGTTGCTTTGGTTTTGTTTGAAGCTTATTTTACATTAGGTTAAATGATTCTATTTGCATAATTTCGAGGAGGAAAATCCTTATTTCTTTGGCTATTGGCTCTCGCAATGTAGTACCTAGTGGTCGCTCCTTCTCTAGCTTAAGGTTGTAGATTTGTGCAATGGGGGGTTCCATCTCGCTTCACTAGGTGAAAATTCCACAGTGAAGGTGTATCTCAGGACCTCGTAGTTGGCCTTTTCAAGTGGGTTTAGTGTGTAAAACATTAGCTTGCTCTAGGTGTTGAATAGGACCTCTAGTTCCATCAATATTTTTCATCATCCATAAGATGTGGATTAGTTTGGTCTTGCTCCCCTTCACATTTCAAATGTCATTCTTGATATGTCTTCTCTACGTATTCATGTGATAGTGGAATGTAAGGGGATGATGCATAAAACCTGATATCTCTGGGTTTCGAGTTTAATGCCTCATGGGTTGGGTTGTGCGATTTCTAATGGCATTGATCCCATGCCTCTACCTAGCTTTGAAGCTGCAGGCTTATGTTAATGGCTAAGGACACATTAGGTGATTACCATTGTGGTGGGTGCATCTCCTATTTCTAGGGGTTCCACGCCCCCCCCCCCACGTCTACTCATTTCTTCCCAAGGCTCCTCGCTTGAGATGGATTATTCTAAGAAGTCTTACTTTTTTTTAAACAAGGAAGCACTTTGTTGAGTATTGGTTGTTGATGAGGGACTGAAGACTAGGGCTCCTCGCTTGAGATGGATTATTCTAAGAAGTCTTACTTTTTTTTAAACAAGGAAGCACTTTGTTGAGTATTGGTTGTTGATGAGGGACTGAAGACTAGGTGGGTTTGAGAAGATATGGTTTGATGCACTACAATTGTTTGGATTGTCATTTCCAATAATTAGCCTGGATCGAGATTCCATCAAAGAATCTCTCTCAATAAATCTACCTTCAACACCCTTGAGTGGTTGGTGGTTAGTTAGGCAGCAGGATCGCAACGTTGTTAATGTGTTAAGACGATGTAGCTCTGAGATTGGCCACTCAAGCGGGTCTTAAATGAATTAGACACTAGTAGATACTACAAAAATTGTAAAAAGTAAATTTTGAATTTTTTTAAATTTTGGGGCTTTTTTTCACTCATGTCACATCTAATGAGCTCTTGTCTATGGTGGGCTTACATTTGGTGGACTTGTGTCTAGTGGGCTTATGTCTAATGGCTCACAACTCACGCTTTGTGGACTCACGTGTGGAGGCTCATGTTTTTTTATATGAAATGGGCTCATGCGAGTTTAGTGGGCTACTCACGGCACGCTGGGGTAGGCTCATGTCTGGTGGCCTTATGTTTGGTGGATTGTCATCATGTCTAGCTAGGCCCATGTCTCGCAGCTAGCAAGGCTTATAGATTTTTTATGAAACAGGACAAAAATCATAAAATGCATGAATAAAAGCTTCCTCACTCTAAGCCACATAAAATGGAGCTTGTAGCTTATATTTTTAAGCGGATTACACTCTTTATCACAATTGCTATGCTATTTCTTACCTTAATTCAACTCCATATGAGATACAATTCGAAAGGTTAGATGATCCATTCATGGTGGTCTCAAGAGAAAGAGGCTTTATGACCATATTTACATGTTTAGAAAATGCATCTCTGATGAGTGTTATTGCAAGGTAGTGGACCTAGTAGACAATTTGCAAGATACGGATACAGAAGTCATCCACTCCAACCAACCCAAACCAAGAAATTAGGGATGTATCATTTGAAGTAGCAGCGATGGCTAAGGGAGCCCAACCATTACCAAAAAGAGTCTTTGTCAAGGACATGAGCATGGATTCCCAACGAGTTTCACAATCCGGAGGCCTGGAAAATCCCACCACACTTATAGACACTACTTTCATGGTCAAGCGTTATAACAAGGTATTGGATAGCAAAGATGAGAACCTGAACTATGAGCCTCCCTCCTAGAGCTAAAGACTTTGAGGATTAGATTCATGTCTTAGCTGCCCTGGAAGTATACTGAGATGAAGGGAATTGGTGAAGCACATTATCCCTCTCATTGAAGGCGTAAAAGAACCCAACTCTATGAGCTGGCACTATAACTATGCCATAGATCGAGTACTCCAAAGTGGCTTTCACATGGCCCGTCATCCACTAGTGGTATAGTAATCATAATCTCACCAACTATGCCAATGGCATAAGTGCGGAAGTTATCACTCAAGCGGGTCATCAATGTTCATTAATGTCCCCATCACTAGTTGAGCTTAATATCTTAACACTTCCTCTCAAGCTCAAGTCCACATGCTACACTCCAAGTAAGGTCCTAAACCTGTGGAGCTTCTCTGTGCCAGATGCCTGTGTGAAGATATCAGCCACCTAATCCTCTGTGCTAACATATACTAGATCTATATCACTTGCTAGAACCTTCTTCCTCACAAAGTGATAACTGACATCAATGTGCTTCATTCTAGCAATATAATGGGTTATTGGCCAATCGTATGCTATTCATGTCGCAATAAATTACAACGGTCATATCCATGAGTGCACCCATATCACCAAGTAGCTTTTGAAACCAAGCTACCTCACAAGCTACAATAGTAGCACTTCTGTACTCTACCTCTATACTCAACAAGGAAGAGGTCAATTGTTTCTTACTGCTCCAACTCACAATAGCACTTCCAAAAGAAAACATAAAGTAACTGGTAGATCTCCTATCTGCAACACTATCAGCCCATGTAGCTATATCTATCCATGTAGCTATATCTCTATACCACTCTTATAGAAAAGTCCATAATCAAATGTGGACTTTGTGTACCTGAGAATCAGCCTAGCCACATCCAAGTGTGGCTTCCTAGGAACTGACTCACAAGTCTAACAACATACTCAAGTTTGACATAGTAATGGTCATGTAGATCAAGCTACCCACTATGCACCTATACATAGTGGGATCCTCTAAAAGCTCACCTGTATTTATGGAAAGCTTTGTGTTCTACTCCAATGGCACTAAAATATGCTTATAGTCTCTCATACCATACTTAGATAACATGTCCAAGCCATACTACCTCTGTAGTAATAAGAAAATGCCATGAGGTGATCTCCCGATCTCTATGCCGAATAAATATCGCAGCTCACCCAAATCCTTCATCTCAAACTTCTTCAAAAGCCTCTCGATATCATGTATGTCAGCATCACTATCATCGATGAGATAATCAAGTCATCCATATAGAATGATCTCTTTATCTGTCTTTTTCGCATAAAGTGAAAAATCTACATTGGATTTCTGAAACCCAATGGTAACAAGATACTTCCTGATCTTATTTGACCATGCTTTGGGTGCCTACTTCAAGCCATATATGGCTTTGCGTAGCTTTCACACAAAATTTGTGTGTGCATCACTCTCATAACCTGGTGGCTGCATCATGTATACTTCTTCAATCACCATACAAAAAATCATTCTTTACATCCATTTGATGTAAAGACCAAACCTTCACAGTAGCTATAGCCAATAATAGCTCTCACAGTTGCCATTCTCATAACTGGGTTGAATTTCTCCTCATAGTCAATGCCATTGGTCTATGCATAGCCCTTGCAACCAATCTTGCCTTATACCTGCTCACTGATCCATTTAAGTTATGCTTGACCTTATACACCTACTTACATCTAATTGCCTTCTTTTTCTTAGGCAAAGGTACTAACTCCCATGTTGTTTTTGTATCTAATGTTGCCATCTCCTCATTCATAGTATCTTTTCATTTCTTATTTCCAACTGCTTGCTCAAAACATGTGGGCTTCGATTCTTGTATTGCTTTAACCATGTAAGCATAATGATGGTCTGTATGTCCATCATATCTCAACTTGTCAATAGGGTATTTAAACCTTGTAGGCCTGCATACACTTGGATCATTGCTAGGCGTGCTTAAAATTGCCTTGGTTTTCCTTACTTTGGGAGTAACCACTCACGGAATGCCAAGCTCCTCATCAAGACTGTACTCAGATCCACTAGAGTAATCACCACCAATTAGGCACAAAAGGTTTATCTCTTTTTCTTCCCTTGTGTGATACATGTTGTGTACTTACATCTGTCCTCAACTTGTTTAACCATGGACTAACATTGGATCCATTGTAGAGGACGCTCTAGGTCCACTAAGAAACTGTAAGATTGCTATTCTATATGTCGGATAGTATCATTACTTCTTATATCTATATCTTTTGTTGCCTTAATTGGTGGATACTAGCTACTCATCTTATCAAAGACAACATGCATCTCACAAGTGGTAGGGTTATAACATCTATAACCTTTCTCCTCCAAAGCCTAACCAATGAAGATGCATTTCTCTATCTCTTTGGATCCAACTTTGTTCTCACTTCGTTTGCAAACATACAAATATGCAATACACCCAAACACTTTCAAGTGAGTCACATCTAGTTTTATGCCTGTAAACTTCTGTTCAGGTGTCATACCATGAATAACTGCAGTGGAGATCCTGTTCATGATGTACACAAATATTACTGCTTTTGCCCAAAAATAATACGGCATATTCTTTTCAGAGATCAAGGCATGTGCTACTTCTGTCTATTTTTCCTTTTTGCAACACCATTCTGTTTGCAGAGTATACCTGCATGTGAACTATCTTTAGATTCCTTGCTTTCTCAAGAAATCACTAGACTCATTGGCAAAATACTCTCCCCCACCATCTGACCTTAGAAATTTGATCTTTATATTCTTTTCCTTCTTGACCAAGGCTTTAAATCTATGAAAGTGAGAAAACATCTCACTTTTATCTTTCATGAAATAAACCCACACTTTCCTTGTGTGATCTCATCAATGAATGTAACATAATGCCTGTAATTTGAAATTATTATAGTATTAGTCAGTCCCCATACATTCGCATGTATAACATCTAATGACCTTACAAACTGACATGCTTTTTATGTGGGAAAGCATGTTTGGCTTGCTTGCATGCTTCACATACTTTATGTATAACATCAATCTTAAACTTTGGTAAACTTGCAATAATTTTTTGGGTTTGCATAGACTTTAGCCACTGTATATTCACATGACAATGCATTTGTGCCATATGCCAATATCTATAATGACACTTGTCCCATGCACAAACATGGTTGCTCTCACCTCAGGCGCGGCATGTTAACATTTAAAATAAACATCCTGCCATTTCTATTACTCTTTGCGACTAAGCGGCATTGGTTTTTGAAGTATTTCACAAAGCACCCTTGAGGATTAAACCTTACTTGTAGATCCTGCTTAACCATTTGTCTAATAGAAACCAGGTTCTTTGTAATATTTAGAACATTGGTTTTTGAAGTATTTCACAAAGCACCCTTGAGGATTAAACCTTACTTGTAGATCCTGCTTAACCATTTGTCTAATAGAAACCAGGTTCTTTGTAATATTTAGAACATGAAGTATATCTTTCAAGTACCTCATTTTTCCATCTTGCATAGATAATGGCATTTTACCAACATGCGCAATGGGATGTGCATTATCATCACATGTTTTTATATAACCTAGTTTTTTCATTCTCTATATGGCTCTAAATCACTCACCATGACTGGTCATGTGGTTAGAGGTACCACAATCCACATACCAAACATCTCCAGATCGTGAAATATCTCCTATTGTGGAACTCAGCATATGGCTGCATCATAAACAGCTACTCACTTCTGTTATTATCACACCACCCTATTTACTTGATGATACATAGTTACATCTTGATGTAGCTTTCTACTTTTAATATCATTCTAACTTTTATAGTAGTCCTTTGCTATGTGCCCTGGTTTGCCCTAGTAATAATACTCTATGTTGTTTGCACTTTGATTTCTTTACCAATCACCTTGGCCTTTTCAGCTCCCTCTACCTCTCTAAAGGGGCCTCTTCCTCCTATTTGTACATTTGAATCCCGTTGTTGTTTACTGCTCATAATTTCTATTTTCAAAATGGCCTCCACCTCGGTCTCTAGATGATTATCTCTCTCTGCCTTGACCTATATTTGAGTAGAAGGCCTGCTTATTTGAGTAGAAGGCCTGCTTATTTGAATTTCTAGAGGATGAACCTCCCCCAATATTCATCTCCTCATGGATGAAAAGAGTAATCAATTCTTGAAAATCAGAAAAGTTCTCTCAAACTTCAATGGAGATCTGAAACTGGTTGTATTCTTTGCCAAGACCATTCAAGGTCACGAACACTATATCATCACCATCTATTGGTATGATCAACTGGAAGTAAGGGCATCTGCAAACCCTTTAACCTTGATTGAGTAATGATTTACTCAGCTTTCTTCTGGTCACGTTATGTAGCTCCTACTTTAGCTATATCTTCCAAGCTTGGGTGTTTATGCTGTACATCTTCACCAAGGTGTTACAAGCCTTAGGCATTTATGTATCTTATGTATGCATAATCAAAGAATATGTCACACTGATAGATATACAATATAGCAATCCTTTTGGCTTTTTCATGCAATGCTTTATTATGCCTGCACGTATTAAGGGGTTGAATTTTCTTTAGCAATCTCCGACTCCTTTTCATCACTTGTCGATGGACTCCGAATATCCTTTTTCCATAAGGAAATTGGTCATCTTGCCTTTCCATGCCTGGAAGTTATTCTTGTCTAGCTTCTCTCTCAAATTTTGTGATAGACTGTCAAACATATTTCCTTGCAAAAAGTAACTTACCAAATAATGCTTACAAAAAACCTTCTACACTTGTAGTAAATCTGTAACCTTCTACAAGTGCAATCTTCTGCACTTGTAACCTGCTTCTTGTAGTAGTAAGTGCAATCTCACTTACTACAAGTGAGTTCAGTAGAGGTAGAGGAGGTTGCAAGTTGAGATCAGTAGAGGAGCAACTATAGTTTATATGATGATGACAAGAAGTTAATGCTATGATACATGCTCTTAGAATTTAGAAACATTACTTTATGGGTTCCTCTTTTATACAAAGTTTTTAACCAATGATACAATACCAACATGGCAAAGAAAATGTAGCTGCTGGTGGCTGATGCTATGTAGAAGAACAAGCATCAAGCATGACTCAACAGAAAGAGTTCAACCTTTGAGTCCATGAAGGAATCTTATGAGTAAGATCCAAAGTTTTTTGGATATTTGGACCACAATTAAAAAGTATAACTAGATATTTGGGCCACAATGAAAGATAATAATTGGATTTCTAAAGGTCACTACTCCTATATATTAAAGGATATCTTTTCTTCTAGAAAATAATATGCATCACCTGACCCTTTATATAGATTGTGATGGAGGAGATGATGCCTTAGCCGAGGAGTATTCTCTACAGTACATACTATGGCTAGATAATTATATTGGTCCACCATGAAAAAGGATATAGCTAGATTTGTTTTGCCAAGTGCATGATTGGTCAAAAAATTAAAAGCTATAAAGGTAAGACTCAAGGCTTATTGATGGCATTACCCTACCAAATGAACCATGGGAACTGATATCAATGGATTTCATGATGACTTTGCTACTACTACGAGTCATAATGACATGATTTGGACTATAATGGAACTCTTTTGTAAACAAGCCTAAAGACATTTGACATCATAATAAGACACATATTTATTTATCAAGTAGATCTTTGTGCATCATGGTTTATTATCTCATGTCATTGTGTCGTGATTCAAATTTTTATAGTCATTTTTTGGACTATACTCTTTGAGAACTTAGGCACTAAGTTGGACTTCATAGATATCGTGATTTAAATAGGTAAACATAAGTTACTAATAGTATGATTTTGGAATTATTTAGGGCCTATGTATCATCCCAACCTAAACTTTGTGATAAATACATTTACCTTATCTAGTTTTCTTATAATAATACATCTCACTTAGCTATTGGTAGAGCACTATTTGAGGTTTTCTATGGAAAGACCTTGCCTATTTCTACCTTTTCCAATTTGATTGTAAATAATACACCTAACTCATCCACTACTATAACAGAGAACCATTTGAGATTATCTATTCGAAAGGCCTTGTGTATTTCTACCATATGGCTTTCCCATAGAATAGAGGATGAAAGACTTTGAGAGTATAGTTTAGCAAGAATGTCGAGCAATACAAAAAGCTCAAGCTACCTACACTTAATAAGAAAAAAAGAAACATAAATAGATGAATTTTAAAGAAGCTGATTGACTACATTCTCTTAAGGATATTGAAAAGAGACGACTCACAATAGTGTTAAAAAAAACCTAGTGATGAAATTGGCACCAAGGTTGTATGAACCATTTAGGGTCACCAAAAAGATTAATAACCTTGCATATTGACTAGAATTCTCACACTGAAATATTCACAATTCTTTTCACATTATCTTATTAAGGGCATTTAGAGGACCACTTCAATCACATTCTATTTATGAAGAGCCATCTCTAATTGTTGACCACCAGGAAGAAGTCATTGAACCTAACATTTCTTTCAATCACATTGGGATACTCACAATTCTTTTCACATTAGCTTACTGAGGCAATTTAGAGGCCAACTTCCCCATCACATCCTACTTTTAAAGAGCCACCTATAATTGTTGAACAAGAAGAAGTAATTTAACTTGATTGAGTCTTATGAGCAAACAAGATTAGAGCAATCCCTATATGGATATCTAAAACATGCTCCAACTATAGACTATGCCTCCTTGTTTGTTGTCAAAGCTATGGTGCCACAAAGAGTCAACAATATGGCACATAAGCCATCGATGTAATTCTCTTGATGCAAAGACCCGCATAATATTCTAGAGTGTCCTCTCATAGGGATCCTGCACACCACCAAGTCCCCCCCATAGTGCTCCCTACAGCTCGAATCTCGTGCCTAAACCCAACATCATTTCTTACGATGAAACGTGCTACAATTGTGGATTCGATCATGCTTATAAGATTGTCAAAATAGAAAGACACCCCAATGGTAATTAGTAGCCACTTCAAGGTACTTAACTTGTTGAGTGTATAAGGAGGACTCATTCAAACAGTTCCCCCTCCCCCCTTGAATGCCATCACAAGGCTCCAACAAGCCAAGAAGGGGAACATCCAAGGTGGAAAATAAGTAGAAAGCTCAAGCTTAAACCTAAAAAAAAGTAGCTATAAAGAGTCCAAGGTCCAAAATAAGAAGGGACCAAGGGAATCTTAGAGCTTATCATAGGGCTTGATCAAACCCATAAAAATTTTCAAGTGGACAAAAAAAGAGCTAGTTCTAGCACCTTTACCTATGGAAGCAATCCAAGTAGAACCTGCATTGCTAGATGTAGTGTGATGAAAGAGGATTCACTGGGAGGACAAGTTGCCATTTAATGGATCATAATAATATTTTCTTCGAGTTGATTGGTGATGAGTTCATTCTATCCCCTTCTTCAGATACACCACCTCCTTAAGGAGGACTCAGTGCACATTTCATACATGATGGTAGGTCCTGGTCCTAGCCCACCTCTACGAGTAAGTGTGAATATCGCTCACATGGGATATAGCTAGCCTTACAACCTTCTTGCTTGTCCTTGGAAGTTTGAGTCCTAATAAGTTCTTCTTTTTGTAAGGAAATTCTTAGCTTTGGAGAGACTTATCTGATTAGATGAATGGAAATCTAAGAACCCACATAATAGAGCAGAGCTAGAAGAGGACGAGGATGATCCATGCTATATTGAGCGCTCTCATTCATTACTTAAGAAAAAAGAACACCAAAGTACACCAAAGGACATAACCAATAGCTCTCATGAATAGGCGAGGACACTACTTTAAAAAAGTGATTAAAATGAATGCCATGTTGTTGCTTGTTATTTCATAATGAAATGATGGTCTTTGTTTTGTACTGGTGTCAACATAATACCAATGATTACTGAGAGGGCTAAGGAAGCCCATCACCAAGAATAAGCCTCCTGGTTAAGCTTATCGATAGGAGCATCTAACTAGACCATTGGGCATCCTTCAAGATAAAAAAATCAAGGGCCTTCGAACTCATTCATAGTGATGGATTTTTAACAGAGGGTCATACATCATAATCCTTAGAAGGCCTAACATGCGAGATGCAAGGCTAGTTTATGATTGGGAAACTAGCAAGACCCTTGACACTTAGAAGGAGTTTTATCCTTGACAATTGGATAAGCTCTTGGAACAGTTGCCTAGGCGGGAGTCTTTGTTGAGCAACTACTGATGCTACCCATATGTCACGTGCATCTTGTACTTGGATGCCACGTAGAAATATCTAAACAAGAAGGTGTAGGACTTGGAGTGGAAATTGGTCCCATGTGACCCAGTTTGGGGACGAGCTAGCCAGGGTTCCACTCTATGCATCCGAGGTCAGGTGTACATTGTCCCTGCACACATGAAGCACTGCCAGTCCTCCATATTGTGAGTCTCCCTCTAGAATGATGTCAGATGATCTATGTATCTGGTTTGTGATCGGTTATCGGACATCTGTAGATGCATGTAGATTGCATGTAGGAAAAGGGGCCAACGTATAAGGCTACCCCCAGAACAAGGCTTAGTGCTCATGTAGTGGGCATGGGGGAGGTTTAGAACCACCCCAAGGGGCCAGGAGGGCCCCATGTTGTGCCCACCAACCCTAGCACACGGGTTGGGTAGGCTATTGGCTAGCCCTAAGGGCCCTGGCTAGGCAGCCAACAGGGCCCAGGGCCTTGGCCAACTAGTCGTCCAGGTGTGGGGAAGCCAACACAACCAGCACCAGCAGCCCAACATGTGTGCTTTGATGGCCATCCTCTTTATGGTGTGAAATAACCCTAATAAAAATCACATTTATGTAAGGTAACCATTTCTTGAAGATAGATTCAAAAACAGGGAAGACTCATCCCATGGGTTGCGGCATTCTTGCCCCCAATGAGTTGGATATAACTATTTAAACCACTTCTATCCAACATTTGTAAGGAGGAATTGAAAGTATCGGTTGGATATTATTCCTTTTAAGAGTAGACCTTTTACATGATTTATTCATATAATTCTATGAGCATAACATGTGACTCTCCAAGGCCTAAGTTACCTTAGCATTAGGTAAGCCTACGTTTGAATACACACACTAGCACTTCTAACGTCTTATTTACCCACCATGAAAGGAAATGAACTTTTGAACAACATAGTCTTTAAGATATTACTAATTTAGTCCTAGTTCTACAATTTGCTTGCCCTTTTGATTTCTTGGATCAAAAGGAAAATTTTCTATTTAGATGGTTAGAAAAAAATCATTTTTCTCTCTCTAACATGCGTGGGAGTATTAGTTGCATCGCCTTGTTGATATGAAGTTTTAATGGTTGTTTACTTTTAATCAATTAATTTGTTAATTGATTGGCTTAATTGATGGCAAGTGTAGATCATTGGACCGGATAATGGAAGTTTGGTCAGGAATATCTTGAGATGACCGATTTTGATTGTTCGACAAATAATATTTGATTTTATGACAACAAGTGCCATTAATTTATCTTGAGTACCATCCATATTTATTAGCAATGTATATATATTATTTGGGATATGTGAAGGCTCCCTTGTGCATATTTGATTTTTCAAGATATATACTCTTATAAGGTTCAAGGCTCACACCTATTTTTAAAAAAGTCTAGCTTACATGCTCAAGAAAGCTATTTTTAAAGTAAGCTACTTTTGAAGCAAGATATTCTTGAAGAAGTTGACGTATTTGTAAAACACACTATTTCGAGCCCCAAAAGCTATCCCAAGAAATATATTTAAGTACAAAAGAAGCGTGGGCTCACTCGTGTGGGGGCAAATTGGACCCCATATTGTGTCTTGAGTGTTTCTTTGTTCTATTTGTTCTCAATAATTTATTTATTGCAATCACTATTTTGGGTTTATGTCAACCTCTCACAACAGTGGTATCAGAGCTAAGAGTGATTGCAATTAATTGAAAGTGGTGAAGAGCTAGTAGACAAATAAGTGGAAGAGCTTGGCCAAAGGTAAATTTTCAAATACAAAGCATAGAAAGACTATGTGTCACGTATCGTGTAACGCACGTGAGGGCTCGACCAAGATTCAAGTACGCACGCTGGAGTGTGGGTGGTGAGTAAGTCCAAGGTCTAGGGGTGAGTCGATCGAGTTAGAGTAGCGCGGGTGGCCAGGCAACCCACTACATATAGTGGGCAGGCAACCACTACATATAGCTCGGCGGGATGGGTGCTCTATGGTTGGGAGGTGACCTGCCTTCTCCATCTCTGAGTAGTGAGAGAGCTACCACATAGTCGGGAACATGATATTGGTATCAAAGCACGAGGTGCCATTCTTGCTGCATGAATGGGAGCCGGGACCACTAAAGGATAGACCTTTTCCTTTTGCAAAAGGGCTATGTGGAGGAGAAGAGATAGGAGAGTGAATTTCTTGTTAGTGGCCATGGAAGTTTGAAGTGCTTTCTCTCTCTCTTTTGCTCCTGCAAGTGCACCTCTTCCCACGCATCTCTTTCCACAACAATGCCAATATTTTTCTTTCTCACTTGCTTACCTCAAACAGCTAGGGTTGTGAGAGAGACGACATCAATAGTTGGGGTTGTGAGATATAATAGAAGACGATACCACCATATGTCGTGAACTCTTTCTTACTCACTTACATTTCCTATAATCTCTCCTATCCCTTGAAAAGATCTTTGTCACCTTGGAAACACGTGTCTTTAGAGAATTGTAGAATCATACCCTTATTTGTCGCCCATAATTCATGCGACATGATAACTTTTTACTCCTACTTTCTATTCATATTCACTCTACCAACAAACTAATATATAACACTTTGTCAATTCTTTATTTAATATATTCATGTATTGGTAGGTTTTTCTTTTTGTCACCTAATTATACTAAATTAGACAAGAAGAAAAGGCAATGTTTACCACCATTGATATCTGGTCAAGTATAAAGGATACTCCATTAACGATTCTCAATGGCTACTTGATCATGCCTATCCATTCTTGAATACATCTTATAGGGATACTAGTCCATGATGATTATCGATGATTTTGTGATAACTGAGGACAATTGCTTGTCACCCCTGGGGCATGTTATGAGGAATAAATTCATGGAATATTTATTAATCTATTTTCTATTTGTGGATTGGAGTTAATGGATATCTGAGGACAATCACTTGTCACCCCCAGGGCATGTTATGAGGAGTAAATTCATGGAATATATATTCATATGTTTTCTATTTGTGGATTGGAGTTTTATTGGACCAGATAATGGAGACTAGGTGGTGTTCGTCAAGAATATCTTGAGAACATCAATTTTGAATGTCGACGAATAATATTCCATTTTGTAATAACAAGTGCCATTAATTTATCTTAGGTACCATCCATATTTATTAGCAATTTTATTTGCCACATGTGAAAGCTCCCTTGTGCATATTTGATTTTTCAAGATATGTACACTCTTATAAGGTTCAAGGCTCATACCTATTTTTGCTCAAGAAGCTATTTTTAAAGCAAGCTACTTTTGAAGCAAGCTATTCTTGAAGAAGTCGACATATTTGGAAAACACACTATTTTGAGCTCCAAAGCTATCCCAAGAAATATATTTAAGTATACCAAGAGGAAGCATGGGCTCACTGTGTTAATGGTTTAACATGCTACCTCACAAACATGAGAGAGAAGAGGAAGAGAGTGCTTGCAAGGGTCGAAACCGGTGATTTGCACTTGGCCAACCCTATAAAGGTTATCTCCCCAATGTGAGGCCGCTAGGGGCTCACTCTACACTCTCTTTGTGTCACCCAAAGAGAGATCCAAGTAAGCTAGGCAAGAGCAAGAGGGAAGGAGCTATGGAGAGCTCTACCTCTACCTCATGCCAATTGTATGCAAACAAGACAAGGTGGAGAGCAATGAGAAGGGAGAGAAACACCTTTCCTATTCACATACACCAACAATCATAAGCATGCAAGTATCACAAGCAAGCAAACTACCATAAGCTTAAGAGAGAGGGAGAGAGAAGGTAAAACTCAATTGAGACAATGTTGCCATATATATAGGCAGTGATGAGTGTGAACACACTTAGGACCGCCGGGGCACTTTTTCCCTCTTTAGGAGGTTTTTTCCCTCGGCTTGTATATACGCCCATCATTCTAGGGCTAACTAATCTTTTGTACATTGACACAATCTAATACATTGTGTGTTGTGTGCATTCTTGCTTCTTCTTCTCCAAGCTTTGTGTGCTTTCCTGCAACCCTAATTCCAACAATTGGTATCAGAGCAAGCATCGGCTCCTAGGGCTACGCCACCGGCACCCTCCGACTCACGTTCTCCGATTGAGGTGAGCTTTCACGAGCGCTTGCAGGTCCCTATACTTTGCAAATAGGCCCATAGGGCTTTGCGTTCTCAGAAATCGCATCTGAGGTCGTTTCGAGCTTCGTTTTTGCATTGCAATTTTTGCACAGGTGTTTTTGTCATTTTCTGCAGAAATTTCGACAGTGCAGTTTTCTGCAAAACACACATACGTATTCTATTGTGGACCGTGCTACATAGCACGAGTTGTTCTCTGTTCAGTCTTTGCTTCATTATAGGTAGCTTTTGCATCAGTTTCAGTCAGTGGGGCCATGGCTGATAATAACAATGATGTATTTTGCATGTTGTTTGTTGATGACAAATTGGATGAAGACAGCAACTACCCACTTTGGGCATATATGATGTAGCATGTTTTGGTTGCAAAAGGAGTGTGGAACATTGTGCAGGGTATGGATGTACGTCCAGGTTATGTGGATGTAGGATCTGTTGAGGATGTTAGGTTCTAGCAGCTCTACTGTTGCTGCTGTTTTACCTACTGCTGAACAAGCTCATTGGGATGGTAAAGATGCGCAAGCTCATGCCTTGATTGCACTTTCTGTCAAACGTAACATCACCCCACATATTTGTTCAGCTAAAACAACAAAACAGGCTTGGGATATTCTAGCTGGTTTTTTGTATGCAGGTCGTAAAACGAGGCAAAAATCTCTTACATGCGTAAAGAGCTAGAATCGAAGATTATGCAGGAAGATGATGACATGAATGTTTTTCTTGCTGAGATTAAAGATCTCAAGGAACAGTTGATTTCTACAAGTGAGATTATTCCTGATCATTCTCTTGTGCAGACTGTTCTTGATGCTTTACCTGAGTCATATCAAACTTTTGCTTCCACGTGGAGACTAGTTACTGAGGGGACAGACTTGATGTTGTCAAGTATGATACTTTAGTCAACAAGATCTTGCAAGAAGTGCAGTCCAAGCAAAACAGGGCTAGGCAGCGTGCAGTTGATCAGGCATTTATTGCTACGCCCAACAGAGAAGAAGTGGTAAGGCAGCCCCTTCCACTGTTTCTTCTCCTATTAATAGGTCTGCAACTTCTTCTCCTTCCACAGGTAGCAACAATAAGTCTGAGAAGGCTCTTGATAAAGGCAAGAAAAAGATTAGGTGCAACTATTGTAAGGCAACTGATCATGTCATTAAGAATTGCCCTAAGCTAAAGGCTAAAGAGGCAAAGAAGAAAGAGTCAAATGCAGCCACAATAGCGGATGCTTCTACAAATGCAGATTCTGCAAATGTTGTGCAGGATATAGAATGGGCGTTTAGCGTGTATTGCCAGTATGACCCATCTGTACATGATGCATGTTTGGCAGTTTTTGTTGACTCTGATGTATGGTATTTTGACAGTGGTGCTACAAAGCACATTATCTCGCATCGTGATATGTTCACTTGTCTTGAGGCTGTCCCTAATGGGAATACTATCACATGTGCCAATAATGCTTCTAACCCAATGAAGGGCGTTGGTAAAATTATGCTTACTGCTGCAAATGGCAGCGCTTTCACACTTTCAGATGCTTTGTATGTGCTAGGGATAAAGAAGAATCTATTGTCTGTCTCTGCGCTTGCTAGACTTGGACTTGTAGACAAATTTGAGAATGACAGATGTATTGTTCATGATTTGACTTCTGGTGATACGATTATTGTATTTGGCACCTTGTTTCATGGGTTGTATAGGCTCAATTCTTATGACAAGTGTGTGGAAGATTCAGCAAATGCAGTTTCTGATGAAAAGGTAGTTTCAGATGCAAAACTATGGCATGCTCGTTTTGGTCATCTGAACTTTGCTAGTTTGCTGCGTTTGCAGAAATTTGATATGGTTGCTTCATTGCCCCCTCTTGAGGCACCATTGAAACATATTTGTGAAGGCTGTATTTTGGGCAAAATGCAGCGTTCTGCATTTCCAAAGGATGGTTCTGTGTGGGCCACTGGCAAATTACAACTTGTACATAGTGATGTATGTGGGCCTATGCAAACTCCGTCATTTGGTAAACACTTGTACTTCGTGACTTTCATTGATGATTACTCAAGGCATGCATGGGTATATCCACCGAAGGCAAAGTCCGAAGTGTTTTTGTGCGTCAAACAGCTTATGCTTATGGTTGAAAATGTATCCAATTGTACTGTGGGCACCCTCCGTTCTGATCGGGGGGGGGGGGGGGGGGGGAGTACATGTCTAAAGAGTTTGATGCATTTCTGGCTAGTCGTGGGATAAAACACCAATGTACAGTGCCATATACCCCTCAGCAAAATGGTGTTGCTGAGAGGAAAAACAGGTCACTTATGGAGATGGCACGATGTATGGTCAAGAGCCAAGCTTTGCCACATGCGTTTTGGCTTGAGGCTGTCATGTGTGCTGCATATGTACTCAATAGTAGGTGTCCCACTAAGACCTTGCAGTCTATTACTCAATACGAAGCTTGGCATGGCAGGAAGCCTTCTATTGGTCACTTGCGTGTCTTTGGTTGCTTGGCCTATGCTTTAGTGCCTGTGCAACAATGCAGAAAATTGGATGATAAGACTGTCAAATGCATTTTTGTTGGTTACAGTGCTGAGGGCAAGGGTTACAGATTGTATCATCCGCAGTCAAAGCGTATCTTGATTAGTCGAGATGTTGTTTTTGTGGAAGATGATGTGCAGCCTTTGTTATCATGTACCAAAGAGACAGGTGTGAGCTCACGGGACGTATTTGATACGTTGTTGCCTCTATTTACAGGTGGGAATTCAAATGTAAGTCCTAATAAGGCAAATACTCAGCCTATGCAGATTTCAAACGACATCATAGATCAGCCTATTTCTGATGCAGATTTATAGGATGTAATTCATGAGGATAGGGCTGAAAATGAGCATGCTAGAGGTATACCTAAATGGCTAGTGCAAACCTTGCGTGATAGTAAACTTGATACACCTATATCTAGTCGTACACGTTCAGGTTTTCAGCATGCCTCTTATGCATCAGATTGTTATGCTTTGGCTGTGTCTAGTATATGTGAAGAGGAAGAACCTCTTTCATTTGATGAGGCACAAAAATCAGAAAATTAGTTGGCTGCAAAATGCAAAGTGAATATGATGCTATAATGAAGAATGGTACATGGTCTTTGTGTGATTTGCCTATTGGTAAAAAGGCCATTGGATGTAAGTGGGTTTTTAAGTTGAAACAAAAGCCAGATGGCAGTGTTGATCGCTATAAAGCTAGACTTGTTGCAGAGGGTTATGCTCAAGAAAAGGGCATTGATTTTGATGAGACCTTTGCTCCCACTTGTCGTATGACTACCATTCGTAGCATTTGTGCATTGGCAGCTCATAATGGTTGGAATGTACATCAGTTGGACATAAAGACTACGTTCTTGAATGGAGATTTGCATGAGGAGGTGTATGTATCGCAGCCTCGTGGTTTTGTTCAAAGAGGGCACAGGAAAACAAATTGTGCAGGTTGAAAAAGGCTTTATATGGTTTAAAGCAAGCTCCACGAGCTTGGTATGAAAAGATATATGCATATTTGACTGCACATGGTTTTCAGAATAGTCCAACAGAAAGCACTTTGTATGCTAAACGTGTGGATGATGTACATCTAATCATTGCTCTCTATGTCGATGACATGCTGCTCACAGGACCAAATGAGAGTCATATTGATTTTAAGGCTGATTTGAATGCCTCTTTTGAGATGTCAAATTTGGGGCATTTGCATCATTATTTGGGGATACAGTTTAAGCAGTGTGATGGAGGTATTGCTTTGTGTCAGACAAAGTATATTGAGACATTGTTGCGGAGATTTGGCCTTGAAGACTGCAAACCTATTGCTACTCCAATGGAGACAGGTTTGAAGTTGAGTCTTCAGGATGCTGGAGATCACTTTGATGTCACACTCTATCAGACAGCTGTTGGTTGCCTCATTTATGTATGCATTACGAGGCTAGACATTCAATTTGCAGTCTCACAGGTGAGCAGGTTTATGCATAGCCCAGGGTCTCAGCATTGGAAGGCAGTTAAACGCATCTTTCACTACTTGAAAGGCACCATACATCTTGGGTTGTTTTATCCCAAGGGGGGATCATTGTCGCCAGATTTGCATGCTTTTTCGGACTCAGATTGGGCTGGTTGCTATGACACAAGAGTGTCCACAAGTGGTTTTTGTTTCATGCTCGGTAGCTCATGCATATCTTGGTTGAGCAAGAAGCAACCTAGTGTGGCCACTTCTAGTTGTGAAGCTGAGTACAGGGTAGCTTTCACAGCTATGGTTGAGTGTGTGTGGCTCAGACGGCTTATGGCTGACTTGGGTGTTGGACAGGAGTCTGCCACCTCTATCTACATTGACAGTCAGAGCGCATTGGCAGTTGCGAGAAACCCAATTTTTCATGCTCGCACAAAGCACATTGAGGTGCATTATCACTATGTCAGGGAGAGACTCTCAGCAGGAGAGATCAGCTTGGTCTATGTGCCAACACATGACAACCTCGCCGATCTTTTCACAAAGGCGCTTCCTCGTGAGAAGTTCGAAGCTTTCCGCAAAGCTTTGGGCTTGCTCCCCTTTGTGGACTGATCTACTTCGGGCATGGCACTTCCCTATACATGAGTGCGAGCTCTCGTTCACACCATCACTCCCAGGGGGGATTTGTTGCCATATATATAGGTAGTGATTGTGAACACACTTAGGACCGTCGGGGCACTTTTTTCCTCTTTAGGAGGTTTTTTCTCTCGGCTTGTATATATGCCCATCATTCTAGGGCTAACTAATCTTTTGTACATTGACACAATCTAATACATTGTGTGTTGTGTGCATTCTTGCTTCTTCTTCTCCAAGCTTTGTGTGCTTTCCTGTAACCCTAATTCCAACAGACAAATGTGATTGTTCCCTTTTATATTCCATAAAATGTCTTATATACATGAGCTCACTTTTTACAATAGGCTGGCCGCCCAATCACAGATGGGAGCCCAAAACTAGTCTTCCTAGTTTAACTAGCTCTATGTACATCAATTCTTTATGACCAGCATTACACAAGTCGTAAGCTTGATCATCCCTTGTCTCATTTTACAATTGGCGCTTAGCACAGTTACAAAAAAAAGATGGATTACAAAGATAATGTGGTAGTCGTGCGAAAGGTAATGTTAACTAGTGTGGCTAACACTCTCGTGTGGAGGCAAATTGGAACCAATATTGTGTCGTGAGTATTTCTTTATTCTATTTGCTCTTAATATTTGATTTATTGCAATCATTATTTTGGGTTCATGTCAACCTCCCACAACAATATCCACATCCAAAGATGTTCCAGGAGAGTTGCATTAGGGAAAATCGGAGCTCATTTTGGGGCCTTTTTGGCTAGAATGAAAAATTCCTCTCCTCCAATGAGAGAAAGGCCAACGTAGTGTTAGAAAACTCGTAAATCAAATTCTAATTTGCAAAAATAAAAGACTAAAACTATTCTTTATTCTGAATGTGAACGTCATGCATGTAATGTAGGTGTTATTTTTTATTTTCGACTAGATTTTTAGGTTGTCAGAGTAGTTAATGCACTTGGGAGGAAATCAAAGAGGAGCGAAGATAACGCTTCAATCGACTGAAATATTTGGTGGATACGAAAGTCTTGTGGGGTAAGTCTAACTTATAAGAGATATGTATAAATGTAGTCTCTGCAAGCTGCCATTTACATTTAGATTCTTTGACATGCCATTTGCAAAACCTCCTTGTAGACAACATTGGTTATGAAGACTTCATTTGAACCTCTTGTGTCGCTTTCATATTCCACAATATGCTTTACACACACTTTCAGTGCATCAGATGATCTAACACGTGACATAGCAATGTACAGTTGTCCATGTGTGAATACTTGTGTGGCTAGATAAAAACCCAATACACTCAATGTTTGCCCTTGGGACTTATTTATTGACATACCAAAAGCTAACCTGACAGGAAATTGCCTCCTTCTCATGTCAAGAGGAAATTGAAGCATAGTAGGCATAAATGTTATCCTGGGAATAAAGACTCTGTCTCCAATGTTTGTACCTGTAATGATTTCTGCTTCTATCACCTTTGAGTTAAATTGCTTGCATATCAATGTGGTAGTACCATTACAAAGTCCCCGTCTCGAGGGTTCAAATTGTGGAGCAGAATGATAGGGGCATTAATCTTTAGAAGGAAGGCGGTGAGGAGGGTAACCACCACCTAAGCTTAAACTGTTCAAGTACTCAATTGGATACAGTATTGCATCATTCTCATCCGCAAGAAACAACAAAATCAGCACTAAGGTATTCTCTTTCAAGACCAGGCAACGAACTCAAGGCTAGTTCATTGATTTCATCAACCTCTAAATTTCGTGGTGCAAGAATAGCACGGTCTTTGAAGAAGCATGCATAATCCTCAACTCTCTGAAGATCTTTGTATACCCATTCTACCAAACTCAAAACAGAGTTGCCATGGATCAACATTTGTGGTGGAATTACCACTCTGCCTTCATTGTTTGGCTGACCTATAGTGCATCCCCAATTTGTAATGTCCATTTGACAAATTCATGTTCTATACCATTATAAGCACTCTGTCTAACCCGCATGTTTTGGGTGAGTTTTAAAACACTCCCATATCTCCAAATATGTGACCGGCATAACGTTGCATCAACAATGTCCTCGTGTGATCCCTTTGGCACAACCGGTAAGATTTGCCTGAAGTCACCACCAAAGAGCATAACTTTTCTACCAAACACTGTATCACTTTGCATAATGTCCTTCAATGTCCTGCCCAGTGCTTCATATGCGTACCTATGCATCATTGGAGCCTCGTCCCAAATGATTAACCTTGCAAGCTTCAACACCTCGGCCAATGGGCTATTAGCTTTGATTCCACATGTACTAGAGGCATTGAGTACCAATGGGATTTTGAAACGTGAGTGAGCTGTACGACCATTTGAGAGTAACAATGCAGCTATTCCAGATGATGCACATGCCAAGGCAATATGTTTCTCTCCACGCAATCGAGATAGCAAGGCATTGTAAAGATAAGTTTTGCCTGATCCACTTGGTCCATCAAGGAAAAAAATACCACCCTGGTTCAAAGAAACAGCTCTAAGGATAGTATCAAATGCTCTTGATTGACAACTATTAAGACTCCTTTCCATGGAAACATACAAATTAGCATGTTGAACAGAATCAAACATCATCTCTTCTATCAACAACAAACCATTGTCGACAGTGGCAACACTTGATCTATCTGGAATAGGCAACCCTTCAAAATCAGCTACCCGCTTTCCATACTGGTGTAAGAGATCTTGCATGTGCAACAAAACCTGATTCTTTGCTATAGAATGACAAACACCAACATCGACACACCCTCTCTGCTGCAATGAATGGAAAAAATCTTTTGAAAGTTTGACTGAGAATTTATCCCAAAGCTGCCCAAGGTATATAGGCTCACAAAAAACCGTTATAATGACAAACAATTGACATAGCTGGAATCCTGTATTCTGAATTGCAGTTTTATGGAGACACATGTACCACTCCTCATCACTCTCTAGCATCCCTCTAGCTTCACATGCATCCTTAAAACATGGATACAAATTTCCATTCACTGTTCGCATTGAGATTTAATATCTTTCACATCACCAACGACAAACGTTATAGAATGGAAATTATCATCCATAGGTAGCTCATTTAAATCAAATGAGAAAGGGCCTTGCGCCAAATCTCTATGTGTCTGAGCATTGTGATGTTCATTGATAGGTTCTTGAAGAACCGAAGCATCGAGAATTGTTCTATTTCTTGAATCCAAGTGGATTCCGCCATGGGGTTCACTATGCTCCTCATTTTCAACCCTTTCAAATGTTTCAATTCCAGCTATGTTAAAGTAATCCGTAAAATTAGCACCATTTTGTTTTTGAATGCAAGTCCTTGTCCATGACCATTTACGATGGCGAGTCATGCGTGTTGCATCCAAAATTCGAAGCCAACGAACTTGGTTCGAACTCAAGTTTGTACAGCTCCTAGCCATCTTCAATCTCCTTCGAAACACAAGAGAGAGAGAGAGAGACAATGACATAGATAGACAGTGAGACACACACACACACACACACACACACACACACACATATATATAGAGAGAGAGAGAGGGATAAAGGAAGGCACAGTTGAAACATGTTGAGAGATGGAACAGAGAAGTATTAAATTTGAGAAAATAGAAGTATGTACAGCTCTTAGCCATCTTCAATCTCCTTCGAAACACGAGAGAGAGACAATGACATAGATAGACAGTGAGATACACACACACACACACACACACACACACATATATATATATATCTATATCTATATATATATATATATATATATATATATATATATATATATATATATATATAGAGAGAGAGAGAGAGAGAGAGAGAGAGAGAGAGAGAGAGTGGGGTAAAGGAAGGCACAATTGAAACATGTTGAGAGATGGAACAGAGAAGTATTAAATTTGAGAAAATAGAAGTTTCATATATATCACCACCAAAATGAAGTCAAATCTAAAAGTTGGAACACAATTTGACCCTTGATCAAAAAACATCATCCCTCTCACAAAATCTTTAAGCAACCACCGTGGCTTCTAAAACATGGCATATCTTTTTCATAATTACATTGAGTCAATTAACAGATATCTTTAGATTCAATACCTCCATGCCTAATGTGCGCACTTGATCTTTTAGAGGATCTACGTGTTCTTTACATTGCCCATTACATCCACATAGACATTCCCTAATTTGAACATGCATGTTCTCCATGAAAGAAATCATGTCTAGTTAGTTTGCCTCCATGCGACCACTACTGTCATGAATGCAATGGAGATGATGAGTCAACTCATCTCTTAACCTATCTCCCCTTTGGCTGCCACTTCCACGAATCTCATCCCAAAGGGCATCTAAGTACTCGTTTGCAAGAAGCAATCGAATTTTTCTTCATGCAGTCGCATGTATCCGCAATAGTTTGTAGATGTTTAGAGCTTGTTTGTCCAGATGGAGACCTTGATCGAGCAAGGTGTTTTGCAGCTCGCACATTCATCAACTCAAGCGGCGTAGACAAAGCTACTTCTTCGTTGGAAGAATCATCCACACAACCACTACATCTTTGGAGCAGTTGGTTATCATTTTGAAGCTCCATTTGCTG
Source organism: Cibotium barometz (assembly GCF_041138505.1). Taxonomy (NCBI): domain Eukaryota; kingdom Viridiplantae; phylum Streptophyta; class Polypodiopsida; order Cyatheales; family Cibotiaceae; genus Cibotium; species Cibotium barometz. The sequence continues at coordinate 35,318,473 of NC_141049.1, read as the reverse complement.
AAATCCAAAATTAATATCTTAAAGCTCTACACTTATCTCTATGTATCTTTGCCAACATATACCTAACCCTAGTAACCTACATGTATACCGACAAAAAAGAAGAACACAGTGATACATATAATTGTCTATGAAAGGTTTTTTTCTTTTTTAAGAATTTTTATCAATTAATATAAGATACTAAATGCATATATTCTCCAAGGCTACTACAATTTGTATATTCTACATATTCTGAACAATCTCAAAGGCAGAAGTCCAAAAAATGAAAGGTTTCTAACATATAAATATTACACTAATATTTGCAACTAGATAGACAGAGATAAAAAAAGTATCTTGATGTACACAATCCTCTCTCTCTCTCTCTCTCTCTCTCTCTCTCTCTCTCTCTCTCTCTCTCTAGGTAATCCTCACTCTATGCATCCCTTTTCAACACAAAAATTGAGAGAGACAGTGACGGCATTAAAAGAACTAACCTCAAGTTGAAGAGAGAATTATACTCGAATGCACCAACTTTGATTCAATTGTCCTTGTTCTTGCTTCTACACATTCATATATAAGGACACATAAAATAACAAACTTATGATCTCTCACCCTCTCCTAACTATATTTCACACCAAATACAAAATAAAGCGCAATAATAACTATTGGTAGAGAGAGAGAGAGAGAGAGAGAGAGAGAGAGAAGACCCATCCATCAATAATCTTATCTGCTACCCACAATGTATAAGCCATCTAATAATCCCAATGCCTCTTTAATTAAAAGGAGCTTAAGATTGTCATCTAGCCTGTAAGGATCTAAGACTATATAAATATATCGAGGATTAATATCATCCCACCCATCAAAGCCAAGAACTTCCCATTTTGGGCTACAATGATATCCAAAAAAGCCCAATTGTGGCATCTCCTCAAAGAAGATCGTATCCAACAATTTGTTATTGTCATAGGTCAACTTCAAGATATTTAATGACATGTCTCCGTATGAAACATAATCGAGCTATATATTAATAACAATCATGATCTTTTTTATACTTAAAGATAGTAAGAAAGAATAAAAAATACTTTTACAATCTACCACCAATGGTTACTAAACAATAACACAACCATATTTATTTTCGAAGGAGCTTATACTTTGGGACACATTTTTTTTTCCACAAAAGAAGATCATTTTCTATTAAAGAAACACCTCAAGGGCACAGACCTCAAGGTAAGATACATCATTGCTTTACATTTAAGGGCTAAAAGAACACCTCAAGGATACCTCAAGGTAAGAAAAATAAAAATTTTACATCGAAGGGCTAACAAAACACACATAACCCCGGGCTCGAAGCTCTTAAGAGGTTATTTACAAAAATATCAAACTTTACCTGTATGCCTAGCAGATCTTCTAGGCTCCTTTAAAGGTGGATTTTTACAAGATTCAGCAAGTGTAGGAAAGAGAGACTCATAAGTAGAGTTCTCTTCCCCCAAAGAGCTACTAGAAGCTTGTTGTGGTGTTGGCTTCGGAGTAGCACGAGGAAGCCAGTGAGTTGAAGTAGAAGCCTCCACAAGTGGAGGAATCCTGTGCCTGTAGACCATCTGCACTCGCAAGCCCTTTGAGATGCGAGCAAATTTCCTCCTTTTCTTTTTAGCTGCTCTCCTCCTAGCTCTCTCGGCTTGTGATCTATGTTTTCATTTCCCGGTTGAAACAACCTCTGCGTGCAAAACCTCATCCGATTGTCCCTCAGCCACTTCAGTCTGTTTCTATTCCGTAATTGCTACTTCTTGACGTTGTTGAGGGAGAACCCTCCGTCTAGTACATTCGGCAGCAAAATGACCTTTTCTCCCACAAAGGCCTGGAAGACCAATGAAAAAGACCCTCTGAAGAATTTCTCCCCCATGAATCGTAGGAAGGGAAATAAACTGAGGAGGGGTCTTTGGCCAATGATGGAGGAAGAACCATCTTTAGGCAAGGCGTGCGGTCCTCTCCATCCGGAATCAAAGCCTCACTGACCACATACCCAATACATTTACCAATCTCTCTCAGGTGAGGCACAAATTCTGGTAAAAGAGCCGAAAATCTAGCTGTAACTGTTAAACCTCCATCCAACCTGAAAGATCCATACCTTGTGTCCATCT